>NC_052665.1:608709-913064 GCF_016802725.1 Solenopsis invicta
TAATTCAATTAATTTATAGATATGTTAACATTATCTGGTAAGCCAGTTTACTTTGTAATTGAGGTAAAACAATACTCTGAGAAGTGAAAGACTTCTTCATATTTCGACGTTACAAATTACTGTACGAAATTTAAGAAAAATCAGAATCAAACATTTATTTGGGTCATCTTCTCTCAGAGTATTGTTTTACACCAATTACAAAGTAAACTGGCTTGCTAGATAATATTAACATTTTTATAAATTTATCGATTTAAAATTATTTTCTAATACAGATTATTTTAAAGTAATTATTTAAAGAGACTTACAATTTTCATTAATTAATTAAAATTATGTCTCGACATGAAGTAACAGTTCCATGAATTAAAGCTTTATTGCCGTGATGACATAATTTTAATTTATTATTAAAAATCGTAATTCTATTTACATTATTTTTCAAACGAATCTTTGTATCCGAGTAAATTTCTTTATGCAATTAAAAATTAAAACAGTGCGCGACCAACCGTAGTATCCCGTATACCGTCCGTATAGGCGCATAGCAGTGACACCGAGTTTCTCCATGGTAGCACGTCGATTCGTGTCTTCTCTCTCGACCCAGCGTCGAGTGAGGAAGATATACTATCGTAACGCCTTCCACTACTTTCTGCCCGCACCCCGACTTTCGCTGCGCTGCCGCAAAACATGTATATGCGCGGCTTCGCGTGTGTGCGGCAGCCGAGAGTCAGCGCGGAGGGATACCATTTCTGCCGGTGCGTATACAGGTTTATAATCGTCAATTTTAAAACTTTGTGATGAAATATGAATTAGATATTAATTATTCCTTTAAAAAAAGTTAGATTTGAAAAAGTTAAAATAAAGCCTCTACCAACATTTTTTTATTTTTTAAAATTTTTTTATGATTTAGAATCATTCCTTAAATTTTTTTTTATCTGTTGCAACATCTGTACATTATGCAGCAATATAATATTAAAATCTAATAATAAATAATCTTATTTATATGATTTAGTAAATTAGATGAAAGCGTTGTAACTGCATTGTATAAATCCACACAATCTGAAATATACTAAATTTATATTTTATAGGGTAAACAAAGACTTTGGCTCTATATTTAGCACTTTATTACCGGGAGCCAAAGCCAAGTTACAATCATCAGAAAATGAAGCAATAACAGATGATTTAGAAGTGAAAGTTGTATTTTCGGATGTCTGGAAAGAGTCATTGGAAGAACCATCTGACGGTCAAAGATCCTTAGCTGCTTTGTCATTAGTGTTAGCCATGCTCCGTTATAAACTTACATTGGTTTATATTTTTGACGAAATAGATGCTGCTTTAGATCTTTATGGAAAATAAAAGTACAATGTTAAAGAGACACATTTAAACATTCACAATTTATTGTTATATCCTTAAAGAATGGTATGTTCAACAACGCCAATGTTTTATTTACAATTTGATTTATTGATGGTATGTCGACAATAAGTAGAAGTGAAAGAGCAAAATCTAAATAGTTATTTTATTATTATGATGAAATCAATATTTTGATATTATTATACACATAGTTTAAGTAACTACTTTTTGTATTGAGATACATTTTTATTTCCAATCATTAATTGTATTTTTATTTGTCTACAAGATTGATGTCCATTATGTATCTCCATTATGTAATAATAATACTTTCGAAAATATTTAT
Organism: Solenopsis invicta; assembly: GCF_016802725.1. Classification (NCBI taxonomy): domain Eukaryota; kingdom Metazoa; phylum Arthropoda; class Insecta; order Hymenoptera; family Formicidae; genus Solenopsis; species Solenopsis invicta. The sequence goes on from NC_052665.1 coordinate 610,394, forward strand.
GGAATTGTAATAAATCAAAGTTCATTAATTCCTTTGATTATAAGTAGATATACAAGGTGATTATCAATGACTGTTTCCATGTTTTACCATAGGAGTATGATTTAACGACGGATACATATTTCTAACATATTATTATATTAGAAATTACAAATGCGTGTTCCTATGGTAAAAAGTGGGCACAGTCACTAATAATCACCCTGTATATAAAGCGCATTAAGTTTGGAAATTGGTTACATTTAACCAATCAATTTCTGCAAAAAATGGATGACGTTTTATTTTCTCTACTGTTAATCGTTCTTCGGGTTTATATTTCAGCATAATTTTGTGGACATTTATAATTAATCGTTTTTATAATTACGTATATAAGTAACATATAGTGATTATGATTATATATTGTATGTAGTTGGTAAGGCTAGATAGCTATTTCTTAATTTGTTCACATTTATTTAGTTCTTTACTTAATTTAATTTTATTTAATTTTCGCTCTTACGCACTGTAAGATGGAGACTGAGTGCCCTCTCTTGGATCGAGACCGCTACACTTGCACACGCAACTGTTCACACACACTTACTTACACTCTAAGTCTCGATGTACCACGTTTTCACTCGTGTCTCGAAATAAATAATTTTGGTAAAAACAAATACTCGCAATTCATTGAAGGCTAACAAGTACGCTCTCCTAACCAGTAGTAATTTTATTAGAGAAAAATAGTAGGTTTTAAGGTGACGCTGGACTGACGGTGAAACTCACTCGACGTCGGTACTTCAGATTTTTCTTCTACGAACTGTAGGTTGCGCGTGAGGCAAAGAGTAAGAGGAATAGGCTAGCGCTCTTTGTCAAACGCACTCATCTTTCCTTGTTCTTATGACTTTAGCGCTTCTAATGCAACATTGAGGAACTAACTAGTGCTCTCACTCAGTCTCACTCTTCACCGATTTTCACATCGATTCTGCATGCACACATAAACACGATATTTTTTATTGGAAATATCTTTTATACTAAAGCTTCTAGGATTGTTTTGAAAGCACACTAACAATCTTACGTGTAATTCACAGTACGCTGGATGGTTATTTTGTAGGTACAAAGTCTAGAACTTTTATACGCAATATATATTGTCACGAGACTACTACAGAAGCACATAGTTTTGCAACTTTTTTCCGTTTTTCGTGTCAAATTGTAGCCAGCGTATTATGTTTTTGTCAATACTTTAATTGTAGAGAAGGATTTATCATTCTGTGAATTCAATAAAAAGTTTACTGAAATTAAAAATAATAGTGTTCAGTCGATATCTCCAGCATCGCCTTAAAAGCTGAAAAAATCCGTTTTTCCCCATTTTCTTGAAATATTAAGGCTATTGTTTTGTTTTCAATGGTTAATCATTGAGGAAAACAAATTCCATTCAAATCATTAAAAAGTATTTTTTACGAATATTCTTTATAAGTAAGTTTTTCTTGAAAAACAGAGTTTTCAAGATCAGTGATTGTATCTAAAAAACTATTTGATTTAGCTAAAATGTTTACATTATTTTCATTATTGCGTCTTGCTCTTTATATAGAATATTTTAACAAAACTGCCTAGTTTTTTTTTTATTAACAAAAATAGTCCTCAATTTTATACAAAAATCGTGTTTTTGGCTTTAGTCTTAGAAATGCATAAAGTAAAAAAATCTGATTGTAAAAATAAGATTTAAGTTTCTTGCTTAAAATTCTCAGAGTAATTTTATTTTTAGAATATTCTGCGATATAGTATAAATGATCGCAAAGTACGTTTTAATAAGCATGATCCGCACCGATAACAGTTCCAGCTATTATTCTTAATAAATCTCTAAAATTGTTTTAAATATGGATAAAAATATATTATATTTAATAAAGAAAACCTTTTCTTTAATAAATTTTTAAATTAATTAAAGAATTTCTGAAAAAACAATTATTTTTAGTCTTTTAAAACTATTATTTCCCCATAAACGAAATAGAAATCTGGAATTGGAAATTAAAAATTAAATCGTTAATATGAAAAAAATGCAGTGAATATATACCTATCTATAAACTTATTCACAGCATAGCGAGAAATTTGCTCTTTCCGTTAATCTACTAGGAACGGTAATTCTGGAATGTGAATGAAACGATCCTGGATGCGTCCTAAACAACTGTGTGAAATAAATCAAATTTTAATTGTTGAAATGTATAATTTTTTTTATAATTAATGTTTATAATTTAATTTTACGTACAGTTCCAGTAAGTAGTCCATACAAAATAACTCCACAACTCCAAACGTCTGTAGCAGATGTAACGAGTATAATCGGAGAGAAAATTACTGATTTGGGTGACAAATATGGATACGTTAGTTTAGCTAAGTCAACATTGCGCTGCGGTATAATGTAAGTAATCTAGATACATTCAGTATAAACAAAGAATTCAGTATAATAAAAGAATTTTATCCGCCTATAATCGAATCTTGGCTTCAGGTATTTGCCAAAACTGTTGTTCTTCATCTACATTATTCTCTTCATACTGATACCGTATTACATTAATTCCGCAGTTAACATTTGATAAATTTATTTGCTTGAACATACTTTTTGCATTGAAAATTTTGTCTTTGAATTCAAATTTGAATTGTTAAACAATACATCATCCATTTTATTAATTTTGTACGACTCACGAATCAAACAACTTCCATTTAATACAGACAAATAAATTTCTTGACACATTTGGATTTTCGTTATTGTTTGTTAATAAGAAATTATTGTCTTTTGGATCTTTGTTTTTTATGAGATTTTTTGTCGAAGGTTTCTCTACAACAATAATGTCGTTTATCTTTATATTATTTGGTGACTTATTACAATAAACATTAGTTAACGCAAGAAATGATTCTTCAAAAATCTGCATGTGACTGTTCTCTCATTCAGAGGTATACTTTCCGAATGCCTTAATTCCTCGTACTCATTTAATCAACTTGCGATGGAATTGCTTTTCCTCAATGTCGCATTAATAGATTGTAATGATTCTTGTAATTTTTTTAATAGTATAGTAGGCATTTCCATATAAATATCATTTTAAACGTTGTGTATTGATAATGCTCCCTGTGCTTTATTGTCTTCTGTAATTTGATTTACTTTATTTGATCCACGAATATTTTCAGTACCATTGACTTTTTCATTATTATCTTTATTTGTTTACGTATAATTTGAAATTATATTGCAAGAACTGTCGGACACCTTGTAATGTAGTCTTATGAAATCCCAGTCTTCCACAACTATAACGAAACATAAAACTATCGTATACTGTGAGAGAAAAGACTTGATTCAAATAAATATGATATTAATTTTTAAAAACGCATTTGTATATTTAGTTTTATAACAACTGAAAATTTATTTAAAAATTTACATATAAAATATTAAGCTTCAAGCTTATAACTTACGTTTTTTTACTTATTTAATGTAAATATTTAAACAGTGTGGCGGCCAGTGCTCCGGCCGTCACAACAAAACACAGGTGATTAGCGCGCGCACGCTGCCGCTGCCGCCGCCGCTGCCGTCACCGCCGCCGCCGCCGCCGACTCACCGCCGGAGTGGGACCTAAACAAACAGGTGTATTAAAGCGCCGCCGCTAGGCGGCTACACCGCGGGGCCTTACGGAGTAAAGTGCGACCATTTTACCTATAAATAGACGTCGCGACGGCCGAATTATCAGCTCGCTATCCAGCAAATAGATTAGATAATGACGGCTCGTAGCAAGCGGACATGTTTCTCTGCGACGTAGTTGTTTTGTGAGCGCTTTCGAACTCTTTTCGAGCCTTCTAGTGGCCATTTAGCCTCTCGAACAGTCTAAACTTTGCTTTCTATTTACTAGTGCGCATACAGTGAATTTGTGGCTATACCCGCGTACAAGTAATAATGACCCCCCTGCCTCAGTGGCAGGGGGCGGCGGGATGGGTGCAAATATCGGCGATGTGCGCCGTTTGCATTCAGAGGTACCTGCACGTCCTCCTGATCCTCTCCCGCCCCCCTCCTCCCTTTTAGCCCTCCCATCCTCATATCCTCTAATTTTGGCATCTCTGCTGATCAATTTAACGAATTTGAGTCCATATTGAATAGTAACACCAATCTCAGTTCTGACTCAGTTAACAATTAAAAAATCTTTCAAGTAAATACACTCTCATCTCAAGGCGTAACTTCATCCATCGTTAATACGAGTCTAGGTGACCAAGGACATATTACATCAAGCACCTGCCCTTCAAGTGATAAAACAAAAACAACTACCTCAGAGAAAGTTGACGTTCCCATGGAAATCGATCCTGCCAAAGGCTTTCGAAAAAGATCTTTTGAGGACTTGTTGGAACAGTCTCACTCTTCTACATCTAAGGTGAGCAAATCTCACAAATCCAAATCTAATTCCGTCAAGAAGAACAATAACCAGTCTGCGAACATCAAACCTTCCAGTTCAATTCCAAATCACGCTCACTTGCTTACATCTACGCTGGATAACAATAATGAGAAATCCAATTGCAATCCCTCCCCCTCTCCGGATGGTTTTCGTTCCTTTCCTTATAAATACTCGCACAAAGATAATGCTTCTTACACGGTCTATGTTTACAACACTGACAATTTCAAGACTAAGGCCACATACCCTCTCCATATTAGTTGCATCATTTCAAAAATTGCGCTCAAAGATATTCTTGAAATTAAAAAAATAGGTAGAGGCAAGGTTATGGTGAATTTTAGCTCAGCCAGTTCCGCTAATAATTTCGTTTTTTCTCAGATACTCAACTCACATGGCTTGCGTGCCTTTATTCCTGCTTATCGTACAATGCGTACAAGCATTATAAGAAACATTTCGCCTAGTATCAGTAGTTAGTATCAGTGTAGAATCAATCATCAAGTCGATTGAAGCACATCCATTTTAAATTATTGAAGTCAAGAGACTACAAAAAAGAGTTACTGTTGATGGCACTACTAATCTTGTACCTTCATTCCTAATCACTGTCAAATTTGAAGGCCAAACTCTTTCTAAATGTCTACATATAAAACCAGACACGAGGTTAGTCCCTTTGTTCCCAATCCACGCACTTGTTTCAGATGTTTTAAAATCGGACACATCAAATCTGTAGAGGATCCGAAAGATGTATTAACTAATTGCGACAAACATAAAGATGGAGAGAACTGCCCCATGTTGGACAAGCCTCCTACTTGTATAAATTGCAAGGGATACCACCTCGCCACTTCTCCTGACTCCCCGATTGCATTTAAATATAAACAAATCCTTTTTTTGCATCGGAAAACATACTTCTCTTTGAAGCTAGAAAAATCATCCGATCTAACACCCCGATTAGTATTATACAATCTCGCTCTTCGGACTTCACCGGTGACTCTAGAGTGGATTACAAAAACTTTTTCCGCCTAAGTAACAAACAATCTGAAAATTACTACAGTTAACCATCACATGCTGATGATCTATTGCCTTTCTATAACAATAACATATATGACGTTTTAAACAACATAAACTCTTACGGCTCTCTCGAGTCGACACGTTTTTCTTCCTCTGACTCTTACGCAAATGCTGTATTTAACAAAAAGTACACTCGCACGTACTCTACTGGGTGCGCTCCTTCCCATCTTCCTACAGTCAACGCTGGTTCTAATCTGCACCGTGGTGGTTCTTCGTTACCTCGTCGCCCTACCCAGGTTAGACAACAAGCAGACTTAAATAAAGCATCTTTTCTTTACCCAAATGGTCGCTCTTCTTTCCCTCTAGGAATGGTGTCGCGTTCGAATAATTTAACTCTGGTTCGACCCCCACTTGTGTGCGCTCTTATAATCCTGACGACTCATCATTTAACTCTGTTAACCTCAATAATTTTATTGAAAATCTAAGCAAATTTTTCATAAATGTTCTTGCCTTTAATTCTCAAAAAAAGACTTCACAGCAATTATTGACGCCTCACTTAATTTTTTGTCTGTCCATATCAACACGAATAATATTATTAGCATACTCAAAAATCTATTTAATTGTAACTTTAATGATACTGACACTCTTAATACAGATACTCGCTTAAATCAGCAATTGGAGAGCTTTCAAATTCCTCAGACGGGTAAAAATAATCCAGGTTGTTCGTCACCTACTTTACCCTTTCCTAAACTCGTCAATACTAATTTTTCTTCTTAAATTTATAAACTTATCTTAATTGAATTTAATTTCTACATGTCATTACCTGTTCACCTCTCTAATTCAAACACTCTCATCTCAATAATGCTAGGAGTTCTTCCCCCTCTCATAAAAATAACACTCACGATCTCTCAAATAATTCATTTAATATATTACAATGGAACTGCCAAGGTCTTCGTAGCAAACTTCCCACCTTGCAGTCAATAGCTTACAATTATGAAATTATTTGTATCCAAAAGTCCATTTTATATAAAACCAATTTCTTCTATTTGAAAGACTTTCAAACAATTAGAAAAGACATTGACGGTCACAACAAACGTGGTCTGTGCACATTTGTACGCAATGATATTTCATATTCCACTATTAATCTTAAACACATCACAGATCTTTCTATCGAAATTCTAGGCATAAGAATTAAAGTTAACAGCACTCAATGTCTTATTGTTAATTTGTACCGTCATCCCGGCAGACATACTTCATTCTCTGTGTTTAATAAGATACTAGAACTTCAAGATAATTTCCAACTAGTACTTTTAGTTGGCGACTTCAACTGTCATCATTCCTATTGGAACAACTCATATGATGATGGTCCAGACAAATTGCTGGCTAAGGCTATTGATCATTATAATTTTGTTTTTCTTAACGACAAAAGCCCTACGTTTGTGCTCCCTTCTAATTATAGGGACTCGACTATTGATCTTTCCCTCTCTTCTAATAAATTAACCACCCTGTGTCTTTCTGAGACCTTGGATGACACCTGGGGTAGTGGTCATTTTCCTGTAATTACTCAAATTAATGGCTTGTTATCAAAACAGAAAAAATTCATTTATATTTATATTATAAATGGGCCCTTTCTCGCAGCCAATTGAACGCCTTTAGAACCCTTTGTCTTAAAAACCCGGTTTCTTATGACGATCTCTCCGGTGTTAATGCTTGCGAAAAATACGATAGCTTCATCATACACATCACGAATTTAATATTTAATCTTATTCCGGAACATCAGAGGTTTCCTAAATCCGCTATAGCCAAATTTTCCAAAAACACTCCTCCCTAGTGGAAAGAAAATTGCTAGAAGGCTGTTGATTTTAGAAGAGAGGCTACTGCCATCTACAAACGTTATCCTTCATCGGAAAATTTTAACCTTTTCATTCAAGCTAAAAGATCGTGTTCCAAAATTCTTAAAAAACAAAAAAAAACTGCTGGAAAAACCTTTGTAAGTTTTTTAACTCTAAGACTCCTTTGGCAGAACTCTGGACACTGGTTAAACTTTTTAAAAAACGTAATCTAGCCTAATCTTTGTATCAAAACGACAGAAGTTGTTAGGTCGCAGTTGATCTGTGTCGACAAACTGTGGCCACCTTTGTGTTTGCTCGATCTTCAAGCACTCTGCTCTATATATTCTTATCTCACAGGATACTATCCTAACACCAATTCAGATGAAAATTTCACTGAAAGTTTTTGCCTGCTGAATTCTGACATTTCTCTTTCTGATATTGTTTCTACTCTTTATAGTATGAAGATCCATTCTGCTCCGAGCCTTGACCAATTTACATACAATATTATTAAAGCTCTTTCTAACTGGTTCCTCTCAACTTTGGCAGATCTTTATAATGCCATCATCAAGGAATGTCTCTTTCCTGAACAATGGTGTCAATCACTTGTCGTTCTTATCCCTAAGCCTCTAAGCGGAGTAAGACCCATTTCCCTTTTGTCATGCTTCCTCAAAATCCTAGAAAAAATATTCTATTACAAACTTAGATGGGTCGTTAAGAATAATTGTTCTGTACCGGATTTTCAGGCTGGTTTCAGGTCGAACAGATCCTGTATTGACAATCTTGTCTCTCTTTCTAGTTTTATATACTCTGCTATTATTAAGAGTGAGACTATCGCCTGCGTGTTTTTGGATATTGAGGAAGCATTCGACAATGTTGTTCCCTACATATTGGTTCAGGATCTGGTGGATATGGGCTTGCCTCCCAATTTCTGTAGATTTATTGCCAACCTCATTATGGAAAGAAAACTCTTTTTTATTATCGACGGTGAAATCAAAGGTCCCTTTTTTTTACGTAAGGGTACCCCGCAGAGATCCACATTAAATCCTACCCTTTTTAACATACATCTCAGACATATCGGCAATCACTTAACTAAAGACGGTCAGATTTTACAGTATGCAGATGACATTGCCCCCGTATCTGCTAAGAATGTCAGCAATATGCTAGGCCTTCTTCAGCACAATTTGGATCGAGTTTCCATTTTCCTTCAAGATAGAGGCCTGGTTTTATCCTCAGCCAAATCACAACTTCTGATTTTCTCCCGGAAACGCCTCTCTTTACATAACATGCATGGTTTTTCAGATATCTACATAAATGGTGCTTTAGTTTCCAGAGTCCCTAGTGCTCGTTTCCTAGGTGTTTGGTTTGACAAAAAGCTCAAAGAAAATATACATTTTAAATATCTGATTTGTAAGGGTAGAAAATTCGCGGATGTTATTTCATCTCTTTCTGGCGTTTGGTGCTCATCCCCGCCTACTTTTACAAATTTTCTGCGCTACCTTTAGAAGCTCTATTGAATATGGAGGTCAGATTTTTCAATTTTGCAATAACTTATCTGATATCTTGAAACTTAAAAGACTTATTTATAGATGCATCAGAGTTGCTCTCGGTTACAGACTCTCCACCCCTATCAACATAATGCTTTATGAATCTAAAGAACCTTCACTAGAAGTCAGAATCTTTCATATTTCCTTTAAATATATATATATATATATATAAAGTTCTCTTTAATAAAAGTAATCCCATTTTTTTCCTTAAAGTTCTCTTTAATAAAAGTAATCCCATTTTTTTCCTTAAGTCTCTCAGAGATGTAGTGGTCTCAGTACAAGATAAAGTTAAGCTCATTAAAAAATTTCCCATTTTTGGAATTTATATTCAGGCTTCTGGAGATTAAAAAAAAATATTTCGCAGCACAATTCCTCCTAAATTCCAATACTCTTATTCCGCTTACTCCTTCACCCCACGTATCAACAACTCTCCTATGAAGCTGGATAAAGATGCTTCTAGTGACCTCGTTAACCAAAGTTTTCTTTACATGATCGATAAATCTTTCAAAGAACACACTCACCTCTATACAGATGGCTCAAAATCAGAACACTCTTCGGCAGTTGGAGCCAGCGTATTCATCCCTAATTTAAACAAAGCTATAAGACACAAACTCCCTGCAGAGACATCTATCTTTTCTGCCGAAACTTGGGCGTTACTTGAGGCCACAGGAATCATTGAAGAGTTCCATTGGATCAACTCTGTTATTTTCACCAACTCTTTAAGTGTGCTTCAAGCTATCTTGCAAAACAACCACACGGCTGATAATCACATCATATACAGACTTAAATACAAGCTCTTTCTTTTAGATAAATCAAACTTCAATCTGACTCTTTGCTGAGTGCCGGCGCACAAGGAAATTCCAGGAAATAAAAATGCGGACAAAGCTGCCAAGATTGCATTTCGTCAAGAATTCGTTCCTCCGTTCCGCATCCCATACACGGATTATTTTGCTCAAATTAACTGTACTACAATTCATAAATTTAGAGCATATCTGGAAGAAGCGGCATATGTTAACGGCGTCCAACATACCTCCTTATATCAGCATACTCTTCACAAACGTCCTTAGTTTCACCGCAAACCTCTTGGTAGAGAAGAAATAGCGATTATTAACCGGCTTAGAAGTAATCACCTAAAATACAGTTTATTTAGAAAAAAACATGTCTAATTCGCCAAATTGCCTCTGCGGGGAAGGTCGGCAGGACGCCAATCACATCATTTTCTATTGTCTAATTACTATTCCAAAATCAGCCAAACTCAGACAATATCTTAAAAATAACTATTCTTTATCCCAAATTAACATTTTTCCCATTCTTAGCTACCCAACCACTAAATTGTGTCGCCTCATGCTTTCGTGCTTTAAATTGTGCGAGCTTAATGTTTGAATCCTCCCGCTTTGTGCGTATGCGCGAATTTGTGTCTCCGACGCGATTTAAGGGAAGGGCGCTCAGTTCTCATCCTACATGGCTTCAGAGCCGTTTGGAGCGCTCTTGTGTCCCCCACAAAACTCCGGTTTGCTCCGCCATTATAAACTCAACTCCATCATTGTCATCGTCTACTTTTTATATTTTTCAATTCACTATTCACACTTCTCTGCAACCTGAAATTATTCTGATTTAATGACCAAATCGTCCCTGCCCTACTAATTCACTGGGGACGGGGGCCAATTCGATATGAAGAAGAAGAAGAAAAAAAAGAAGATCCAGCAAATATTTCTACTGAAGACGCTCATTTGTAACTTCTCGCGTAGACAGCTTCCTCGTGCTGTCTCGCCCAGGCGTAACCGTATAAGGGAAGCCTTAAAAAGCATTTCTCTTTTACTCGTAAAGCAATTCTGTTCGCCACTCTGGAGTCGTGAGATTCCCCACGCTGCACTCGGTGTAACCCTGAATACCCAGTTTCGCAACTTGATCCCGGAATTAGTTTCTTTCCGCGGAAATTAATTCCCATCGAGATTCCAAAAGAATCTCCACGGGATTCGCGACCACGACGACCAGTAGTACGCGATCAGGCAACACAGACACGCGAAAAGCGTAAAACCGTTGCTACGCAAACCTGCGAAGTAAAAAAGAAGAAAAAGAAGAAACAGAAAGAGAACCGACCTCCTCGTTCTCTTCGGTCCTTAACACCAGAGCGTTAAAAAGGCGCAACACGTACCTCGCCCAGCACCTTCGGGTGCCACCTAATCGCACCATTTTCGTCGGCCTGACGAGAGTCTATCGACCGACGTGCCCGACGACCAAACTTCCCAGAGGATTAACAACAGTCTGTCAACCGTTCTCTTCATCAACGATTTCCGGAAGAAAAAACAACGTCCAGCCAAACGATTTCAACAAAGGCAACTATCAACTGTTTCTTGTAAGAAGAATTATCGGTCAACACGGCGACCGCAACATATATTAATTTCACACTTACACACACACAAAGATTTAATTAAATGTCGGTGCTAATCAAATTACACATTCCTGTCAAAGAACTCTACATTTATAATTCATTTTATTGTTGGGATTAAAGAAAGATGTAGAAAATTAATCGTGTTTATTACGCGACCTTTCCCTCCCACGATCCCACAAACAGTATTAATAACATATTTATTTGAATCAAATAATTTATCTTATCAATGTACTGTATCTTTCATAGGTAGCACGCTGGGACAGCAAGGATTGTAATAATTCATGTAATTCATAGATCATCTCTTCTCTCTTTCTTTCTACGTTACATAGAAGAGAAAAAATAAATCGTGAATCACGTGATATATTTACTGCCGCAGCGTACTGCGTATGAAGAGATACCTTGAGATATTACAAGTAAAATTTATATAATACTGTGTACCTTGCATATTAAAGAACTAAAAATACAGTAGTCTCCGTTTCAACACATGCGTACAAATGTACTATGTAAGGTACTTGTTTGTGTAACACATAATTGCTTATATTATCCTCGTAAATACAAGATTTTTCTACAGTCTAAAATTATAAATTATATTTATAAATGAAAAATTTCTTAAACTCTATCCATTACATTCAATTATGATTACCAAATATTATATTAATGCCTTCCTATACAGCACTGAAATTGTTTAGAGCGATCTCAGAAATATTTTAATTGAAAAGTGAAACATTTTATTAGTAAAGTTTAACTCTCGAAATTTTCAAAGAATAGTAGTCATAGGGCTGATGAAATGTTGGCACAGTAATTAATGCGCAAGTTAATATTTATAATCCAAAATCTATCTCAGACTTTCGACACTCTTTTGAACCATCATTAGTAAATAATATAGTATAGATCTTAATTAAATCTTCATAGCAAAAGAGTCGTTCAATGTATCTTTATGGTATCAACTCCTTGTAGTGACAACTTGGTTAAACGTTCCAGTGTCGATTAGCAAAACTAAAACTTTACTTTTTATCTTTTGACTTGTTGTTAGTCGTTAATGAACTACGGTATTGAACGTTTCTCAAATTAGTGTTGCGGATATACTTAATTATAACGAACAAATTTGAAAAACTTGTCATAATGAAATTTTGTCTTACAGTTCCATAGGTAGTCTGAAATTAAATATTCTGTGGCGATCTTAGTGAGTTGTCTCTGTGTCACTGATACATTTCATCAATCTTTGTAAAAGTATACGTATTCCATTTAAATTTTTAGTTTCGTTAGTCGACACTGGAACGTGCAACCAGATTGTCACTACAACGAATTGAAACCATAGAGATACATTGAACGACTCCTTCGTTTATATAGAGATTTAATTAAGATCTACACTTTTTATATATTATTTACTGATGATGGTCTAAAATGGTGACACAACGTCTGCAGTAAAGTCTGGATTTTTAAATAACAATAACTTGCGCATTGATTAAAAAATTTTTAAACTACAAAAACTTGGCGCTACTAGATGTCTAAATATAATCTAAATATAAAGTTGTAAAATATAATAGTTATAGTAACTTAGAAAATTATAATGATTTACAAAGTTACTTAAATGTTAAAGAAACTTAATGTGTAACTTGCTTTGTGTAATTACTTTTTTAACGCATATCTTACAAGTATTACATTTATCGCATTCTTTCTTATGTTAATTCCTTTTATTGCTTTTCTTATCTAGCAGCACCAAGTTTTTGTAGTTTAAAACATTTTTTATTTTAATAAAAGTTTATAGTTCTTTTTTCTTTTTAATTCTTTGATATAAAATGTTATATATTCCATTAAAACTTTATAAAATAAAATACATTCATTTGGGTTAAAACAGAAAGATTTTTTATTAGAAATACACAGTAGCACTTGAATTTTATTTAAAAAAAAAAATTAAAAACACCACCACTTGGCGGCTTTCATTAAAAAAAATATCATCATTTGGATTTTATTTGTTAAAAGTAGTACAGCAGTTATTTCACACAGTACATCAACATATTTCATAATTGAAGCAATTTAAAAATTTCATACTTTTTTTTAATATATTTAGGTTGGATTAAATTTAAGATATTTATTTTTAGTAAGTACAGCAGTTATTTCAAAGAGCAATATATTCTTTTTATAATTAGCGCAATTTAAAAATTTCATACATTTTTGTGGAAAAATACGTTTAGGTTGGATTAAATTTAAGCTATTTATTTTTAAATAAATACGACTTGAGTTGAAATAGGAAAATTTTTTAATAATAATACAGAGATGGTACTTAGGTTTTGTATAGAATTTAAAGAGAGTACCACATGGGTTATAATAGGAAAATTTTTCAATAAAGATACAAAAATAGTACCACGTGGATTTTGTAGAAGAAATAATGATTTAATATACATACACTTGGCGTCTTTTTTTACCTTTCTTTTGAAAAAATAATAATAGATATTCTAACGTTAACAAAATGATTACGTAGTCTAACTGTAAATTATGACTAGCGTTTCAAAATGTGTCGCTTGTATGTTCATAAACTTTAACAACAAAAAACTTACCAATAACGAGCAATAAATAAAGTTGTTGTAAATTGAATATATTTTCTCTTTACATACAAATAACTATAATAACGCATATTTTGAAACACTGGCCATAAAATGCGTTACAAAGACCAGTTTGGTTATTTTTTTCATCTTTTTAATTTTAATTTTATCAGTTATTGTTTCGGTATAGGTACAGTTAGACTATGTAATTATTTTGTTAGCGTTAGGATACCTATTATAGCGGCTGATTAAAACTTGTAGTGGAGCAAAAACTAGTTCCGCGTTGCTTATTTGTATGTAATAAGAAAATATGTTTAATTTAGAACAACTTTATTCATTGCTCGTTATTGGCTCGTTTTTCGTTGTTATTTAATTACTTTTAAAAATGTTTATTATTTAATTATTTTTGAAACGTTTTAAGAAATGTTTTTCAAGTGTTTAAAAAAATATTGTTAAAAACATTGTTTACTGATTGAAATTACACGGTGGAACTAATAAACAACTCTACCTGCATAAATCTTTATTTTCTGATCTCTTTTGTTTTAGATCAATGGTATGTATATGTCTATTTTATAATTTATAAATTAACACACACACACGCACACACACACACGCACGCACACACACATTCACGCACACATGAAGAGATAGTAGGCGTAGAAAGAAGCAAAAAGGTTGAAATTAATCTCTGTTTGGCGAATAAGAGTTACATAGCAAAGTAGAGCTTACATAGCAAAGTTGAGATCTTGTAAATGAGAATGATATTATAAATGTAGGTTATCTGGGCAAAATTTCGAATCAAGAAGCAGGTATGTAGCGACAAAGGTCGTGGCCAAAGAGTCTCATTGAGGGTGAGAAGAAAAGATTTTGAATATTGCTGATACTGCTACGCTCTGAAGTGTCCTTCGTAGTGAGTGTCCACTTCCAACTCGTTTCGCGGTTCTCACTCCTGTCCTTATGAATTTATATTCAAGGAACGCATCTATCTTGTAACAAGAATGAAAAATATTAGGCTTATGACCATTACATACAAAGGCCCATGACCTTTTTTTACCACAAAAGAAACCATCAGAGAAACAAAAATGTAAGAAGAAGAAACATTTAAAGGAATTTAATAATTTTTATATATCAATTTTATTAAGTTCAAGATTGATTACATATTATCGTGAGAAGAAAAGGATACAATCGTAATAATATAATAAAAATATTTGTGGCGAATAAGGTTTGACAAAGCTAACGATGTATTATCACCGATTTATTAGCACCGATCAATATGCCGTTGTTTACCAATCGACCATTCATTATTGTAAATTTTATATTTTTTAATATTTTAAACTATTGAGCATTGCATGCTGTGAATGTTGAGATAACACAAATACTATTTACATAATATTTTCTTATTAAAATTAACAATTATTTTTAATTAAAAATAAAACAAAAATTTCATAGCTCTGGAAAATTTATCATAATGTGTATATAAAATATTTTATAAAAAGTAAGTAGTTACTAATAACTAGTAACTTTTCTAACATATTTTATGTGACACACAAGTTATTCTACACAGTCTGTATTATAAGTTTATTAAAAGAGACGAAAAGATTAACCTATTAATGAATACTTCTAACGCACGTATGAAATATTTTATGCTCTGATAAAGAATACTTTTGTACCCTATAATGTTCGGATAGAAGGCAAAAAAGTAATAGTAATTCGGTTCTAGGATTAAGAATAATTTGTCAGAATGAATCGCTGCCAGCAATAGTATTGAGAACGCGTTTTCACATAGATATTATAATTGTTACACTTTTCGTTTCCCAAAAGTTCTTGTTGAGCAATTTTCCTTTGTAAGCCAACAAAAAGCGTAACAAAATTTTTCTTTGGAAAAGTCTCACATATGACGCGAGATATTTATAACAAAAGAAAAGAAACGTACGGGAAAACTTGTGCGAGTTTTTGTGGAAGCATAATGCTAGCGCTATATTTAGTTTTATTGGTTAATGTGTTTGTTGATATATCATTTACTATTATATCAATGCGCTAGACGCATAACTCTGATTTAACTTAAAGTTCTACAGTCCATGTAATCGATTACTGCTGTCTTTGCTGTGGACTACGCTACAATATCTAAAACTCATTTAGATTAAAAGAGTGCAAATGTTTCATTTCATTGAAGTTTTTAAATAATAAATTCTTCTCTCTCTCTCTCTCTCTCTCTCTCTTTTTCTCTCTCAATATAACGTAATTTTTATAGCTCATAGAGACCATGAGATAGCTAAGGAAAATGGAAAAAGTAATTAACGGCCGAGTCATTCAACCGTTATGAGTTACAGTAGTATAATGAGAGTAAAAAATGGGTGACTCATGGAGATTAGATTCGGATGAGAGACGATAGCGCGAATATTTTTGTTCGCCGACGAGAAATTTTTATTTGAAATCTACGCGAATGGTTCGTTTGGGATTAAAGTTGGATTAAATGGGAGCTGCGGAGAATCGCGAGTTAGGTTGCCACGAAATATATGTTACGCATCGTATCGTTAACTGGAAAGAAATCTCGATTCACAATTATGTTTGACCAACCATTTCTAATTTATATATTAAACCATAGAATAGAAAAAGGGGAGAGGAAAAGAGAAATTCTTCTTTCATACAAAATTAATTGTTTTTATGGCAGGAATGTTAATAAATAATTACATCAACAGATTAACGTACAAGTTATAGACGTAGGCAATAATAGAATACTTTTACAATTAGTGAAGCAGAGAATGATAATAGAAATCAAAAATGTCTTTCTCCGTGTGCGCTACTCTCTGTCCCAAATCGTATTATGATACTGCTTGTTGAGATTGGTATTGTTGTCCGAGATATGATTCGTGAAAAGGGAAACATCCTCTCTCAAGTTCCGGAGAGAAACGCGATACTGTGCCATCTTGGTGCAGAAAGTTCTGTCGGTTTTCCCAAGTTCGACACATGGTATCATCTACTTTTCGCTTTACATGCAAATTTGCTAGTTTCAAAACAAAAAGAGATACTTCTTATTAGATGGAAAACGCTTGTATGTAATCTAACTTGTGATCAAATCTTCAATGTCTTGTACTTTGTGTACAGATAGAAATATAGAAATATAGATTCTATATATAAAAGCAAGAAAGAGATGATATATTTATATCTATGACACATAAAATCTTTAAATTAAATATTTACGATAAGCATTGGGTAATTTAAAATAATTAACGATTGGAAATTAGACTAATAAAAGTCAGCGCAGTTAAAAGTGCGCAAGCACAAATATTAATATTATACAAATTGTTTATTCATTCTTGAAACTACAAACGAATGTTTCGACTCGCTTTAGGGTCATTTTCAGCGTAACAAAAAAATTTGAAAATTCTAGCCGTCGTCGTCGGTCACCAAAAATGAGAAGCAGTTGAGTCACCACATAGAGAAAAAGGTTTCTTTAGATTCAGTATTCCTATTTATTTGACTGAAATTTGTTTCATTAAAATAACATATGCTTACACGAAACATTATTTGTTTGAACAAAAATTTTGTTGTTTCTTTAAAAAACTCTCCATTATTTAACAAAAATAACACTATTATTTGAGGTAATATCTTTCAACCAAATAATATATTATTTGATTACAATAAGTATACGAACAATAAAACAAATAATTTATTTATATGAAAAAGGAAAAATATATTGAAAATATATCTTTTGTTTCAAACAAATGATTTATTTAAAGACAAATATATATATATATATATATATATATTGTTTCAAATTCAAATAAGCATACTTATTGAATCAAACGTTGGTTTGTTTGAATACAATAAAATTTATTGAGTTTGAAGAAATAATTTTCTCTGTGCAACGGTTTGCCAAATCCGTAGAGACATCTTTACCCGTGGCAGTATCGCAGGGAATGACTCTTCTCTATACAACTATCGTATATTTTGTTTTAAATAGCAAATAATTATCTTAATTAAGACTGTCTTTTCGTGACTCGCCCATTTGAACTGATAAGGACTAATAAAGCCTTGGATATCATTTGGTAATCAATCTCACACTAAAATTCTCTATAATATAATAATATAATTAAATATATAAGAGCATAATTTTATTTTTAATTATCCATGAAATCAAAACATTATTTCGTTATTTTAAGTAAGATGAAATTGAGTGTTTTAAAAATTGCGTTTAAGGGTGTGTTTAAAATCATTCAAAGGCACAAATCACTCTGCCATTAAAATTAAATAAATGAAAAGGTTTTGGATTTTTAGAATATTCTGTACGTGCAGTATAGCAAAACGAAATTTTGCGCATCGGGAAACGCGTCAGGATGTGTCGCGCATCCTGTTTGAAGTTACCGGAAATTGCAAATTCCGCTAGCAAATCTCGTTCGATCGAAGACACGTTCGCGATGACGGAAGCTCGCGATTGTCTCAGCTACTCACTAGTCTACATCAATTTTTTTTACGAATTCGAATTGCCGACTTTGAATAGTCGCCGCGCTGCGCGCTGGCACGAGATTCGATACCGCATCGTGGAAATGTCGTAATCGGATGTCCCAATATATCTTCGTGACGTTCTCGTTTGGAAATGATCGGAGCTCGTTACTCAAGACAAATCTCAAATGGAAATGCTGTCAACAGATATCGCTTTAATTATTTTCTGGAACTTGGTTTTTTACGTTTCAACTTCACTTTGAGAATAAAAGTTTATCGTATACTGATGTTTATCGTATACATATTGATATAATCACGTAATTACGTATAACTTGTATATCCCTGTAAACGTAAAGCATTTTAATTATTACTTACGTGACTTGTACAAAAACAACAAATAAGTATAATTGGATTTTAGAAACTATAAATTTGTATAATATAATCAAGTATTTCTTTTCTAAAACAAGATATAATTAGAAATTAGTAATCTTGAATTATTTTTGCGTCAGAGAATTCAACTGGGTTATCGCGTATATTAATAATGAGAAAAAGAGTAAGACCTTGAACTTTTTGCACTTTTTTCGCAATTGAAAAGATATTTAATCGTTTGGGATCCACTCGTGAACCTCGTGATACGATGAATTGGAATATTAGCGCACGTAGAACGTCGCTTCGCAATAGAAAAGTCCATTCGAGGATCCTCGCTCACGAAAGATTGACACGCCAATTAAATCACGTCCGATCAAAAATTTGACGTTATAAAATCCATCGTCACCAGGGATAATCGAGGTTTGTGCACTGCAATCAATGTTAGCAACAAGTACAATATGAAATTGTTCCAATAATCACGAAAAACGTAATAAATGTTATTAAATTTTAATATAATATAATAAATAACAAGACAATTTCTAATAAAATTGTTCGCAGAAGATTAGAGACTAAAAAAGGGATTTATACCCCCCTGAATTGCATTCTTTTTATAGGTAAAGAAAACGTAAAAGCGATTGCAGAAAAGTTGTAGAAGAATAATTTAACGCAATATGTTTTGCATCAAACGATATATTTAACGTTTACATACGCGATTCAGAAAATATCTTCTATTCGTCTCTAGGAATTGTACGAGATACGAAATGACGGAAAAATATGTATGTAATATGTGCATCGTATGAGATATCCCTACGTAGGGACGTATCCCGTTGTGAAAATTCTGATCTTGCCGGGTCGCGACGCGGACGTGCGCAGCTTTACCAGAAACAGGTCTCGTATGGTCCTTCTACGAAAACGAATGGCATGCGCTTTCGTTGAAATCCCGATATAAAGTGTGGTCTCGACCCTAACTTTGTTATTTTATTGCGATTATCTCACGAAAAAAATCTTGTATTAACTCTACCAGATTAAATCTTTTATATACATGTAACAATATTATATATTTTTTAAAAGCATATATAAAATACAACATCAATCTTTAATATTGAGCATTTCTAATCTTTAATTGAAAGTTGAAAACTTATTTTTATTGGCATTGATCGTACATGCTTATTAATATGTGTAAATCTATTCTAATCTACACAGAAAAAAATCAATGTTAAATCAACAATTCATTTTGTTTCATATATAAGCAAGAATATAAAATCTTCTTGGAAGACTTTATAATTATAAACAGACATAATTTGTTTACATGAAAAAAAATTGTTCTCTTTGTATAAGCAAATTATGTCTGTTTAAGATTACAAAATCTTCCAAGAAAATTTTATATTCTTGCTTAAACGATGAATTATTGATTTAATACTAAATTATTTTCAGTGTATAATTTACACAAAATAAGTTTTATTTTATTGTGCGTAAAATATAAAGGAACACCTATGTAAGTAGACGTAAAACTGTGCTGCATCCGATATAGTTTTCGTGCTGTTAGAAAATGTATGGCGACGAGAAATGGATTCGTAATTCCGATCATTGGTACACGTCAACTTAACCGATGGTAGAAAACGACATCGTTGATATTTCCGGCAGGCAACGAGTAACCGTAAATGTTCGACGCGTTTCCGACAAGCCGGTGGCGTAGTTCATTTTCTATACGAATTTATTCGCATACAAACTTATACGCTATGTATGCTTTCTTGAAAATGCCTCACAGACAGAATACCCTTGCCTTTCCTTAAAAAAGGGCCATTAATCTTGGATAATTCTTTTTCGTTCGTTGTTCTTGTTGAAGACTTTGTAGAACATCCGCGTGCCAAGCGAAATATTATCTAAGCCAAGCGTTTACCTAAAATCTTCAAGTATTTTATTTAATTGAAGAAAGCACATTCTTTTAAATTCGATTCGTATGAATTCAATTTTTGCTTTTTATATTTCTTTGTGCATTAGAGTTCAAAGTTAACTCTAAAAATATTAAAGGACTCTAAATCGTCATAATACACAATTGCAATTTATATGTGGTGAATGAAGTTAGCTATAGTAAACGTATATCGGAAGATAACGTGCACCACAGAATTCAGAGATTCAATAAAGAATCGTGCGAGCTCCTTAATGCATCCTTGGGAACGAAAGCAAAGTTTCTGTGTCGCTGTGAAATGTGATGTCGTAAAATGAGTTCTGTCATTCTACCCTCGGCCGCAAAAATGTGGTCAAGTGCTTCCAATTGATTGATTACTTAGAAGAGAAATTCTATAGTAGAATTATATTAAAGATCATATATCATTCTAAAGTTTTCTCACGTTTTCTTTCAAATTAAAAGAAACGGTTAATTTGAAATTAATTGGAAACGACGATTTTAAAATTTATAAAAATATTATAATTAACAAAGGATTATAAGAGATGAATTGTACGGCAAATAAAATTGTTGTAATAATAATTACTGAACAATTTTCTAAAATTACAAACAATTATATTTTTATTAAATATGATATAAATTTTGTAAAATTTAACGATCGGGAACATGAAGAATGGAGATAGAGAAAGGGATGCGAGCTGGTGGGGGTTGACAGCGGAGGGCTGAAAGCGCGGCGTTTCTATCCTTCGTCAGCTGTCCTGTTTGGAGCAGTCAGTTCGCGTTGTGGCTTTGCCACGTGCTTCTCGCGATCTTTAGATACCTTATGCAATCAAGACATGCATCGGAATTCTTTATCATATTTTTGTGTGACGATAATCAAGATAAAAATATTATTTAAAAACTATTTTGTCTAATGCATTTAAGTAGTTCCGAGAATATCGAGAGCACTTTCATTATCAACATGATCTCGTGTCGCAAAAGTTTCAAAAAGCCAGAAACTCGTGTATACGTGCACTTGGTAAGTTTTTAAAAGATTTGAGTTAAAACTCGTAATTAATCATAAATCAATTGGATCTTGATCGTTTCAGTGTCACAAGCATATAATATATTATAAAAGTAACAGCTACGTTTCTGTTCAACTATACGTTTACAACAATTTACAAAATTCGTAGTTTTAAAAAAATTTTGAAACATTATTTAAAAATTTAGAAACATGCTCTTTTTTAGCATTTTTTAAACAATGTAAATTATCAATATTTATTTTTCTATATATTATATATTTATTCTTTTCCTTTAACTGTTCTCTTAGCTATACAAAAATTAGCTATACAAAAATTTGATAAAATGTTACAATATTGAATCAATTTCGTGAATATGATTATAAACATAAATATTTAAAGTATTATAATATAAATTTTTATATTAAAGATACAATAAAAATGTAATAAAGATATAATTATTCTTTTGCAATAACAATTCATGTAATATTCTATCTTGTATTGACACGTGCGATAGATTTCAAGAGCTCCTCGACCTTTTTCAAAGTATTTAGAATGTTTTGTAAAAAATTTGTACAAATCATGGGTATCAAAAAATATTGTTAAAATTTCACAAAGGTGGCTTTCATTCATCATTATCTAATATTCTAATATAGACGTGCATTCTCTTTTTCATTACACACATTATCTTCTCCTATTAATTATTCATTACATTATAATCCGTTTATTATACTTTTAACCATCACTCAAGCAAATAGCGGAAGCGTGCGCATTTGTGAGCGTGACGCGTTGAAGCATATTTTAATAGAATTTATTTGATAAGCGAGACGGATGTGAACTAGTGTTTAACAAAAAAAAAAATAAAGCTTTATATATATATATATATGTCTGTAAGATACAAGCGTCTCAAAAAAATGAATGAAGTAGTATGAAATGTAAATACACGAATATAAATGAATGTATGATAGGCGTATTTAGTGCATTTATAAATCCGATTTGATTTGCATTTATATACTCTTCATATGCACGTATAATTGTTAAATATACAATTACACGTTACGTACATACAGGTGCGTCGAACGAAATAATAAGTTGTTTTGATATTGTATCGGTGTACAATTGAAAAACAAATGTGCCAATAAAATGATGCTTTCTAGAAAACTTTGCAAGCAAATAGAAATCCGAGTAGACTTGGGCAACATCCCGTACAGGGAGAGCCGAGCGAATATGAGAGCCAAACTACCGTGCCCGCCGCGGAAAACTTTGCTAGCAAGGATAAAACGCCATTGGCTAAACCGATAAACATCAGAAAGCTTTAGTCAGGTTGAAAAATGCCCCGCTTCGAGGCTTCGCTCAACGTGGTGAGAAAAATCCCATAAAAAGTGACGAAAGCTCGTGACGTGATAGTATTCCGCCTCGGAAAAAGCTTCCATACTTTGTTCGAGTGTTTCCCAGTGCTTACCATTTGCCCGACATACATTTATCGGCTTCCAACGACGAGAACGAAACGGCTTCCGCGCTGCGCCGCGCCGCTCCTCGCCTCGCTTCGAGCCAGCTCGATGATACACCCCGAAGAGGCATCGCGATCGCAAAACGAGCTTTGCCCTGCTTCAGAATACACAGAGACAGTTATCTATGTATTTCGTTGGAGAACTTCATAAATCATACCGATACCAATACATCCTCGAAAAACAGATCGTAAGAAAAAGCTTGAGAAAACGTGTGTGCTATAAAAATCTCCTGGAATGTTGCAATTATTCATCTGTTCGTCTGAACGATTTCTACATTTATAATTTGCCAATTTGATGAATATGTCGATCATTTTTTCTTATAAGATAAATGTTTAAAATAGACAAATTCGACCGGTAATGTAACAACACAAATTAAACAAGAAACGTCTTCAACGGTCGTAGCTAGATCTCAGTGCTTATATTTATTCGCGTGATTTACTTCTTCAAATTCTTTACAGTTTTTTCAGGAGGAGGGAGGGAAGAGGTTATTTAGATGCATCAAATATTATTAAATTAATTTCAATTTAATAAAAGTGATATTATTAATTCTTGTTCAATTATAGTTGTGTTATGACCGAAAAGTTATTCGGCGCGCAGTTTGTTAAATTTGAAGAAGTACATAAAAAATCACACGAATAAATGTAAGCATTAAGATCTAGCTACGACCGTTGAAGGCGTTTCTTGTTTAATGAATGTTTTAAAAAAATTTTTTTTTCAGTAAAGTGATTCTTTTGCCAAATTATGCTCTTCTTTAGACATTTAAACATATTTAAAGAGATATTAGAAAAGAGCATTGAAAAAATAAAAATTATATTTCAAAGGTGCTAACTAGAATTCTTAATTGTTTTTGCAAAATCCAAAATGTAATTGATCAGAGAAAATCATAAAAAAGGTAACGCAATGGGAACTGTGATACTCTATATATACAAAACATACGCAAGATCCTTCTTCATACACGTACATTTATTTTAAATTGCCCTTATATAATTAAAACGTTCACAAATTTATCTCTCAAAACAAGACGTTCCAAAACAGAAAAGTAGAAAACAAAATATACAGATATATATATAGTCGGCAGGAAAGTATTAAAAGATTATATATCGATAGACAAATAGCAGAGTGAGAGAGAAAAAACATAAAAGGATATAGTTAATCTCTCGAGTTCTCCAGAGTACTACCGCTATTGCTATCGTTTGGCTCGCAAACTTTTTCATCATCTTCGTGCGCTTCTTGATGCGTTACATCGCGTTTCGTGGACTCGTGATCCTCGTCAGAGTGCTGTCTATCGTTTTCGATTTCCTCGGTCGAATGCTGTCGCGTTTGTTGCGGACTTCGAGCTCGAGACCCTGATTTATCTTTCGATTTTGCACGCGCCTCTTTGCGTCTTGATTTCTTTGCTAAGATATAGATTAATAATTACATATTACAAGCTACTCTTAAATATGTGATTGTGTGAAGAAAACAAAAAGTAGATAAATGTTAGCATCATTGCTCCTTTGTTAGAAAGAAATTTTTCCTTTCGCTAAGTCTACAATTGATGTTGTACGGCCTTAAGCCGTAAGAAATTGACCAACCATGATCGATTATTCTCCTCATATTCAACTGTGATTGGTCAATTTCTTAAGGCTTACTACATCTATTGTAGACCGGGACTAATGGAGTTTAAATTACCACGGGAAACACGCTTCCGGCTCGTATCGCTATCGCAATCGCTCTCGTCAGAAAAGTCAGACTCCAGTTCCCGCTTAGATACTCTTGAACGTTTCGTTCTGCGATTAAACGATACGGGCGAATCGTCCCTTCCATGCAAGGCGTACCGTCCGGATGACTGATCCTCGACCTCTTCGTCCTCGTATGTGCGCTTTCGTTGTCGTCGCTATCATCGCCATGATCATTTAAAATTATATTTTATACGATTTAATTTCTAATCAAATATCAATAATTTACTCATACTATTTTACAAAATAAAATATAGATTATATGTTAATACGTTATTTATTTTATTTAAAACTTTATGTATTTATAGCTATCTTTGAATATTTTGTGGAAAATGTTGACTCTACATTTAATTCTGCCATCTTCTCGCATTAACAACTAAACGCCTCGTGTTACGTGTTGACGCAATAGACTCTTATTACAATTCACCCCACGTTCTTTTAGCTCAAGATGTAAAGGTAATAAAATACTACAACACATAATACTACTGGAATCTCTTTACAGATCTTCTATTCTTAAAAGATTTAAGAACAAAAATAATAGAATAACACAAATATATTTAAATGTATATAAAATTGAATGTTATTGTCAAAGTGTATAATCGAAACTATTCGTATAGGGACCATTCTGACAGACATACCTTCCGATTCTGAGCAACAGTGGATCGTCTATACGGCGAACGTCGAGTTTTTCTTCTTGCTTTGCTACTACGTTGTCTGCTGTTGCGTCGTCGTGACGTAGTTCTTTTCCTACATTCACAAATTGAGCAGAATCAGTAATTCATTTCGATTTTTCTCTTTCGTTTCTGAATTCAGTATCTTATACGTTAGATTTATTATAGCAGTCATTATTTATATATACATAATATATCAATCCATTAAAAATTGTAAACATTATTCGTTTATAATAGATTTCAAGAGACTTCACATTTATAAAATTTAAACACAATGTAATATGTATAAATTATCTTTGAGATATCGTGAGACTTAAAATTACTCGGCACAAATAGAGAACACAAGTAGATTTGTCGTAGAAATGCTATTGGCGTACTTGCGCTCTTGCGTTTGACGAGAGGATTCCACATCGGCAATCGGTGTACGTACGTCGGATTTTGAGCTTTTCTTCTCGTTTTTCTGGTTATTAGTAGCTGTTTCCTTATTAACAGATGGGTTAGATATAGCATTCAAAGTAACTAGTGCTTTATAACGACCACTCCTGTGTCGTAAAAGTCCAGCATTTAGTGCATTCTTTAGAGCTCGATGTACCTGCGATGCAGATCATGTACGTTATACAAGTATTTAAATTGCTTTAAATTTTATTATAAGTCACAATAGAGATTACTTTCCTAATTTTTAAAAAGTAAATTCTTTATTTTGGAAAGTAATTTATAATTTTTAAGATGCTAACAAATTAGAGAAGCACAATAAAATTTCAGTAAGATCACGCACTTTTTATTTAAAATTATTGTTTCTTAAAATAAATTTCTTATGACAATTTGAATAGAAATGTATTTTAAGTGTTGACAAAGAATTCTGAGAAGCGTTTCACATTTCATGTACAAATTACTACCGATAAATAAATACATAAATTGTTTAATGAAAAAATTGAAATTGCGTCTAGGCGTCTACAAACCCATTTTTTTTGTGTCACCTGCAGCGTCAAATTTTTTGGTGATACATTGCTGCGCCGAATAAAGCTGAGAATTTCACGAGCTGATGAACCTCTGGTATCACCAAGATTTGCCACTGCATCTAGCACGCGAGAGATGAGTCGTGGATGCGATGGTCGAACCATTTTGAAATTTCACGAGTGACAATTCACTTGAAGTGAACCCTTTAGCTTCACTTTCTTGTAAATTTCTAGTAATTAAATTTCAAGTTAATTTACCATATATAGGATAAACAATATAGTTATTATTATCGAATATTAAGCAACTACCAATTAACGGACTTCTTATTATGTTAGTTATTGTATTCTTATATCTTTAATGTTTTCCAATTATGATACAACATCCACATTTTTAAAGAATAAAAAAATAATTTAGAATAAATTCTTTGGTGTTTGTATTGCTAATCGTAGGAACTATCTGAAATTTTGTATACTATTTTCAATACCGAGACTACACCTGTACGCATATTACCTGATCAATGCCCAATGATATCACAAAATATTCAATCGTTTTTCTCGATGTAACAAACAGTTCTGTACCGTTACGGTAAACCCGTCATTAAGTGCGGGTGATTTTCAAAAGCACCACGAATTTCGTTGAGACATGTCGTCATTTGCGTTGAAGATATCGTCAAGATGTCCGTTGTCTTCAAATAATATTCTTCATCTGTTTGACGATGCTGCTTTTTTCTTTTAATTGGAATCGCGCCAAATAATTTGGTGCATGTAAAAATATTATCCCTCTGTTCGAAAATAAGTTTAATTGTTACAAGTGAAAATAATACAGTTGGCAGAAGTGAAAATTACTGACGTTGCGTTTTATTTCTTCCACCAGTAGATCTCAAATAGTTTGAAACGTCATAAAGATTTTTAGATTTAAAATTACAGGCATTTTAACGTTACCGCAAGTTTGTAGTAACATTGCAGAAATCTTTTGTACTTCCATACAATATTACAATGTTTCGATGTAAGGTTTATGCAATGCATCTTTAATCTTTTAATGCAGGTTATGATTCTAATCTTCACTTTTTATAAGAAATGTTATATTAATGATTAATATTATTAAAATATAGATTTTTTAATTGTAAACACATGTCCTTCTTTTTTTCCGTATTTAAACCTCCTTTCTTCCTTCTCCTTTCATCTGTCATTATTTTATTTTTTTTCTTTTTTATATCCAACGTTTTATAATATCTATCCATCTATTACATGTGATTTTTCGTGAAAGACAGAAAAGAAAATAATATTTTATTAAATAGGTTTTTATTTCTATATCAAAATTTCAAAATATTATACCTAATCCAGCAGTTGTTAAAAATGTATATTATTCTTTTGTATATATTCGCTCTCCTATTTTCTTTTTTTTATTTTTCTTTTTTTTATTTTTTATTTTAAACACTTTTTTTTCTTTGTTTTCTCTTCTTTTAAACTTTTTTCTTTTATAATCTTTTTTTATACAAATAAATGTTTAACTTTGGTAGAAAGTTAATAAATTAGAGTTCATGTGTTTCAAAAATAACTAGTTAAAGTTAAAAATTAAGTCATTTAAAATTAACTAAATTAAGTTAAAAGTTATTAACTTTATTGTTTAACTTTTAATTTTTTAATTTCCCAATCCTGCAAATGAATTACAAGAGTTTGTAATGCAACGCAAGAAGATCTTTCTAAAAGTCATTGATCAAGAGACGCGGTAGCACGCGGTAGTTTTGTACGGTCCCGTAAGATACGGGACCATGCCGTGCACCAACTGGGCCGGCCTTTCCACTCTCTTCGGTCGCTCAAGTCATTCAATTTTAGAGCTCTATAGCGCAATCAATTGCTTCTCGGTTCTAATACTGAAAAGTGTGGAAACTAAAATCACTGAACGCTCATTGGATAAGAGACCATTAGGTCCATCACGACAGTTGAAGCCGGCATCGCTTAAAATATCTTAAGATATCTTAGGATTGCGCTACTCTTATAATATTATATAGAGCTCTAATTGAACTTACCCGAGACGCACGTGGCCGACGGGGTGCACGTGCGTCTCGAGCAAGTTGAATGACCGAGCAACCGAGAAGAGTGGGGAGGCTGGCCCAGACGGCGCTCGACATAGCGCTTATCTTACGGCACCATGCACGGTCAACAACCCGAGTGGGGCATTAAAAGAGACGACGAAGTCTCTCTCGCTACGCAAGACTACCGCATCTCTTGATCAACCACTTTTAAGATCTTGCATCGCACCGCATTGTAATAGAAGACGGATAGATATAAAATGTTGGATATAAAATAATGAAAAATGAAAGAAGAAGAAAGAAAGAAGTTTTTAAATACAGAAAAAGATGAAGATGAAGAGAAGAAAGGAAAAAAGAAAGGAAAGAGTTTGAAATTAAAAAATCCATATTTTAATAATATTAATCATTAATATAACATTTTTTATAAAAAGTGAAGATTAAAATCATAACCCTGCATTAAAAGATTAAAGAAACATTGCATAAACCTTACATCAAAACATTGTAATATTGTACGGAAGTTACAAAAGATTTCTGCAATGTTACTACAAGCTTGCAATAACGTTAAAATGTTCGTAATTTTAAATCTGAAAATCTTTATGACGTTTCGGACTATTTAAGATCTACTGGTGGAAGAAACGAAACGCAACGCCAATAATTTTCACTTCTGCCAACTGCATTATTTTTACTAATAATAACCAAATCCATTTTTTAACAGACTATACAAATCTATACATTAGAAGACTCATCAGACAAGTGATTAATGTTTAGCATAATTTCTTAATTTTTATTAAAAATTTTTATTTATTTTTTTTTTATATGGCTTCAAGGTTAATCAAATTCACAAGAACAATTTATATATGTACGTATCATACTAAAAATGCACAACAATATAGAGATACATTTTGCTGTATTTATAGAATGGAAAATTGACATTGTGTGTCATCTCATCTTACAGCTTTGTATCACGAGGTAGTATCGGGCATATGTCAGTGTCAGAAATTTTCGCGGTACCGTAGTCTCGAATTACAAATTAAATTTTAAGGAACGTCTATCATTCTGCTCTTTCTCAAATATATATTTGTTAAATACCGTGTAACTTGTATTCTGTGCCGTTGACGAGGATATCTGCATATAATTTCAGCTAAACTTTTAGAAAGCAAATGTACGATATCATCGTAAAAAGTTATTTTCACAATAAATTTGTTTTCGCAAGACGCGTTGAGTAATTAAAATCTCTGCTTCCAATTTATATACATAAATGGTACTGATAATCAAATCATTCTATCGTCACGTATTGCACGGTACCCACTTTTCAAAGCGTACCCCGTACTTGTGTACAAATAGCTGTATTTGCCTACGGTGCGGTTCGTTCGCTTTCAAACGTCTTTCGCTTTAAACTACTTTCGAGAGGATGAATATATTTGTTGCACAAGCAGCGAATGTACATACGCGTAACCATCAAGATTTATCGATTCGGCACTTGTCTATTTACTACATGTTGTCGCGCATCACTACGTAAAATGAAGCAAGGCAAAGGCATCCAAAGGTCTAAAAGGCATTGGAAAAATTAAGTCTTTTTGTGATCTTCGTCAGACGTTTCTACTGTTTCGAAAAATCGCGCGATCATAGAAAAAAATGTCACAATAGCAAAAATAATCCATAATAAATGTAAAAATAAAGAACAGATATTTTTAAATCAAATTTTTGATATTTTAATTTATGTATATAATTAAAGTATACATAAACATGAAAAAAAATTTTGTTAAAAATGGCAAAAATATGAACGGTTTCATATTTTTACCATTAAAACTTGCCATATGAATTTTTCTCAAGCTATAATTTTCAAGTGATGATAATAATATATATTTGTTTCAAAGGCATCGCACACAGAAACGAGCACTTTATCAGTTAAACATACGAATTTATCGAACAACAGTCAAACATATACATTTATCGAGCAGATAGATTCACGGTGCACAAGTATAGCATAACATTTAATAGCGTTATTAAACTTTGAAGTACCTACACCGTTATTTTTCTTCTCGTTTGTCACTAAAAAGGGAACGTTTGTTTTATTCATAAATGTCATCAGCATCACTGCGTTTTATTCACAAATGTCATCAGCATCACTTACTCACACAGCCCATACAGTACAAAACTTGCAACAGTATTGTTGCAACGTTGCAGCAATGTTACAACGTTGTAGCAATGTTGCAACAATATTTCTGTAGCCTTCTGTGCTGTATGGAAGGATTGAAAATTAAATTCTAATTCTCAATTAATTCGCGAATTGCGACAATATCATTCCTTGTACAAAATCATTCCTTATTATTACCAAAATTGCAATCAAGTAAGACTATTCGTTTGCAATATTCACTAGAAATAATCATTAAGTAGTTTATTGCCATGCCATAAGTCAACATCAAAAGTAAAAAATTAATAAGATTACATTTTTTTATTGTCTAATTTAAAAAATATAATTTTCACTTTTAATATGTTATATTATTAAATTTATTATATAACACAATAAAATTTGTCATATTTAAATATAAATTTATTTTTTAACTCTTATCAATACTTTTATTAATATTATATTGACATTTGCTATAGTGCGAAACATCGAATGGTCCTGTTGTTAAATGAAATTAATGAGCAAATTCGAACACGAAGCGAGGATCTATACAAACTTACGAAGCATTATGAAGCCGAAAGTTCTGCTCATCCTTGCCAACTTCATTACTTCTGCCTTTTTGTAAGTTTAATCTGCAAGAAGCTCCGTGTTACATTTTATCCTATGCATTTTGATGATGTCATTTATATGCAAAATTTATTTAAAGAATCGCGAGATTTTTTTATTTAAATTCAACAGCGATTTCAAACAATTTATAAATCACATAAATGATTATGTATTCGTTCCTGTGCAACGATGCGGTCTTGACACAAATAAAACCATAAGCATACTTACTTATTGTCTCTTGAATAATTGATTTATATGTACGTAGATATATACAATAATTGGAGATATTCTTTCTTTCACAGACTAATAAAGGTCACTTTTATTTAAATAGCTATAATTTTTTCCATATCGTTATTTGGTCAATTATAATAAAATTAATGCTTTAATTAATTACATGTTAATATCTAAATTAAATATTAATATAATATTACATTTTGTTGAAAACAAATATAACACGCTTCCTACTTCTCTGAGTAGGTCTCTTCCTACGTCTCAAGTCAAATAATTTAGAGTAAAAAGTTTTAAGATTTATTAATTAATAAATACTACAAAAATGTAATTCTTCTGGAATATAAATGTGAACAATATAAATTCAGAAAATTGAGCCATACAGCAACAAGTACAAATGTAAGCGAATGTGGCATTGTTCAGAACGCTTTTTAAATGCAGTAAATATGATTCTAGATTTATTTAGATCCCCCACTCCTTCCCCGCGATGTAAATTGTAGCCGTTTTATATTGCGCTAGCCGTCGTATATGTGTACAAATGTATGTGCATGTATAAAACTACGTTCATCAAAATTTCGCGATGCTGCGAGCTAAAGTAAAACGATTTATTTCACATTTACATACACGCGTGCATGTAAACGCATATAGATACAATATGTGGATGAATCGGTGTTGACAAACAAAAGAACCAATTAGATTATGCATGGGAATATTAGGACAAAATATTCCAACTTATAACTGTATAATCTTTTTTCTAGTCAAAAACCATGCGTCAATTCTGATGTATTGTTAGTGCAAATAATCAATCTATCAATTTGCTTGTCACGTGATTTAATTCTCTGTATACACTTGAAATCTTGTGTGTTAAATAAGTTTTATTTATATTAATTAAAACATTAATCTTGTCCACACGCGCGTGCGTCAATATTGAATATTTATTTTAAAAAGTGTTCAAAAAGTTTTAGTGTTTCTTCATAATTCATAAAACATGAAATTAATGTTAACAAGCGACGATTTACTTAACTGATGAAATTACAATTAGTTTCACAGCGGCCGCGAGTGCAAGAACGTACGTCAAACAGCAGACGCAAAGCAATAATCACAGCAACATTAGTAACCTATTAGATAATTTACTTCGAGGCTACGACAATAGTGTTAGACCGGATTTTGGCGGGCCGCCGGCGACTGTCGAGGTCGATATTATGGTACGCAGCATGGGACCCATTTCCGAGGTGGATATGGTCAGTTACATTTTTGTTCAGTCAAATCGTGATTATCTCGCATACGCCGCACTTTGGTAACGCGTTACTTTTTATTAAAGTCACACATTCCTAATCTTAATTACACGAATGCTTTACTAACGGATTTCGATGAAATTCCCTGCAGACGTACTCAATGGATTGTTACTTCCGGCAGTCGTGGGTAGACAGACGTTTAGCATTTCAAGGTGGTAAAGAAACACTCGCTCTAAGTATTTCTATGTTGGCGCGGATCTGGAAGCCCGACACGTACTTTTACAACGGCAAACACAGTTACTTG
This sequence comes from Solenopsis invicta, assembly GCF_016802725.1. Taxonomy (NCBI): domain Eukaryota; kingdom Metazoa; phylum Arthropoda; class Insecta; order Hymenoptera; family Formicidae; genus Solenopsis; species Solenopsis invicta. The sequence continues at coordinate 643,198 of NC_052665.1, forward strand.
CACACGATCACCAGCCCGAACAAATTTGTCAGACTTTATCAGAATGGCAGAGTTCTTTACAGTTCCAGGTATGCACGTAATTTCAATTAATACCTCGATTCCATAGATTAAAAATATAAAAAGAAATTATTATTAAAATTAGTTAAGACTCTCGAAATTTAAAACAATTAGTAATAGGGAATTAGGCTAATGAGAGTCAGCGCGGGTAAAAGTGCACAATCGTATTAATATTATACAAATTATTTATTCATCATTGAATTACAAATGAACGAACGTTTCGACTCGCTTTGGAGTCATCTTCAGCTTATCAATAAAATCAAAAGTCATAAATATGAAGTTGAAAAAAGAGGCTGTGTTTTGACGCCTTTTGCAGCCAGCGTAAATTAAAAAGTTATTAAATTTACATTTACGACTTTTGGTTTTATTGATACGCTGAAGATGACTCCAAAGTGAATCGAAACGTTCGTTCATTTGCAATTCAAAGATGAATAAATAATTTGTATAATATTAATACGATTGCGCACTTTTACCCGCGCTGATTCTCATTAGCCTAATTCCTTGTTACTAATTGTTTTAAAAACATAATTCACGTAAGAGAAAGAGAGAGAGAGAGAGAGAGAGAGAGAGAGAGAAAATCATATTCGTACAATAGATATAATTATAGTAACATACATATTATATTTGTACACTGCCACAGTTATAGATGAAATTTAAAGAGTTGTGCAAAATTAAAAGAGACTAAAGATTGCAAATGTAAAATGCAAATGAATACAAAAAGAAATTAATTTAATTCGACGTATTTCCGTCAGTTTCTATTTATTGTTAGTTAATATTATTAATGATGCATAATTTCACGCTAGTTTTCAACTAAAAGAGGTAGGAATCACGTACGTATAACACAGAAACAAACGTCACTGTTTGCTCGACACCAAATCTTTGCAAATCTTTTCTCGACGACGTGATGTATGTATGCTGAATCTCGCGCGCGTACGTGAACCCAAGGGTTAATTCTGCAACTACACAATAGAGTCGATTCGAAAGACTAGGTCGAGAGAAGAGGAACAGATTAACAATAAGGAGATGGTTTTATCGCTTCAATACTCCTTTTGAAATTATATTTGATTTGGTTTTGTATATGATGAGTAACGATATGTAACTTAAAATAAAGGAGCGAAAATTCTAAGCTTTATATTTTCCATATCAATCTTTCAATTTCATCGAAATAGATATTCAGTAAGCAAGCGTTGTTAATTAAATTTTATTTAGATTTTCTGAAAAATCTTTACGAAAGCGGCCAATCATAACAAAAAATGCATGATATCTTATTTGTTAACAATTACAATTTTTTCTCGATTAATATATGCGTTTTTTACTATTCCAATTTGATATTACAAATTCATAAGATGCAACTATTAATTTTGCTCCAATTAAACCTTGTTCTCATAGTTGAAGAAATAAATCATTTTTATAGAAAAATATATATACTTTACCAATATTACTTGGTACAAATTTTGTTAATCATAATTTGTGATAATTAACAAAATTTTAAATAATACTTTGCAAGTGTAAAAATATCATCTATTGTGATAATTACGAAAATTGTCCCTTGACAAGTCGAAAAAAGAGGGCAGATTTTATACAATTGCTGTCTCGTCTTGAAAAACGAGGTTCTTTGAAAAACGAGGTCTCCTATACCTTTCTCTAACCGACTGAACCCATTCGGACTGAAAAACATCGTGATCACGTTTATAGTGTTATTTACTTGACGCTTTATTGGTTCTTGCCTTTTATTTGACCATCGAGATTTATATCTAAACTAGTAAAAATAGAAATTCGTTGATTTTAGTATTTTAGAGATCTATCCCATAAGTATTATAAATTTGGGACCAAGTCAAGAAAACAAATCGTGTTTGCACATAATATAATTACTGTTTTATTTATGCTTCGCATAAATAATATCTGCTCTTTGCTGTTGATCTATTCAATCTGACGTTTATATCGAATTATTTGTATTGCATACAGAGAAAATAATAATATTATTAAGATATATCATTTTAATATCGATTCGTGTTCTACAGATAACAGTATCTATAGCATTCTGAAACTTAATATGACTACACAACTTAAACAAGAATGCCTTCTACGGTCGCAGCTAGATCTTCGTGCTTGTATTATTTGCCAAATAATACAACCACGAAGATCTAGCTGCGACCGTAGAAGGCGTTCTTGTTTAAGTTGTGTAGTTACAGTAACGATCAAATATGTCTCTACCTTAATATGACTAATTAAGAAGGATACAAAGTTATGTCTTAATAAAAAGTAATGTAAATTTACAAATATACATTTTGCTTTATAAAACCAAAAAGTTATGATAGGCGATTACAAAAGAAGAGAAAATTTATAAATTAAGTATGTATTTATACTTTTCAAAGTATCTTGATGTATGACAATGTGACGTGAAAATGATATCTCCCAAAACATTAAGACTAAAATTTTTTCCTTAATAAATTGCTAATGTAAAAGACATTATTCTACTCATTGGCTTGTGGCTTGTTGTTAGATCGAAAGAATTCATTTGATAGATAGAACGCAACAGAAAAACCACACTTCTTCAGTAATCCTTGCTCGAATGGTGGGAAACTTTTCGAGAGTGACTTTTTACTTTTCTTTTTTTCTTTGACCTGGACGACATGTCTGAATCTTTGGAGATCAAGTTTTCAGATTAGCTTTTGTCATCCGAATGTTTACCCGGAATTGTAAGTAAGTAGTCATATATTTCAAAGCATACGAGCGATAAGTAACGAAATTTCTGACAGCGTTACATTAACTATTTACCAGTTTACGTTTAAATAAAAATTTTATACTTGAAAATTTTAACTCGTATATTTTTATCATTAACTTTACTAATTTTTTTTCAAGAATAGTAAATTGTTTTAAAAGATATTTTTCTCTTATTATGTTATATTAAGCGCTTCATTCAAATCATAATTAAATATGATTATAATTTGATTTATTTCTTGCAATCTTAATCCTAATTATTATTGCTTTTCTTTGAATATTTTAATTTCTCCTTCATGTTGCTTCTTTAAATTCTTCATCCTTTTTTAAACTTTTTCTCGAAGAAATTTACTGAAAGAAGCTGAAAAGTTGTCGCGCCATTGCTAACTTAAAAATTGCCGTGAATTATTTATTTTGGGGCCGTTTAATTTTATCGCTCAGTTAATCTTTTTCTCACGTTTTCGTAAAGTTGGTCTCTCTTCATGCTTTTAATCTCATTCTATTCGACTTCGCTTTATCTCGACTTTTTCCACTACGATCATTATTATTCATGAAGCAGAGAAAACTTGTCATTACAAAGGAATAAAACTTTTACTTCTTTCCATCGTATTGTCAGAGGAAATTGAGAAAGAGTGTGAGTGAGATACAGCGAATGTGAAAAGGAGAGAGAAAGAGAAGGAGAGGAGAGAAAGAATGTGTTTATTGTAGCGTAGAATTATGTGTCTCATTAGAGCAACTACCCGCGCAATGCGTGTTTTACGTGAGTTTAGAATACAACTTTAAATCTTTCTCGTGGTCTTGCACAAAATATATCATTTAAAACTTTCATTATACTTAATCGTCTAATTTGCAGGAAGTTAACTAATTCTCTTTAATTGTAACAAACTTACGATATAACTAGAACGTAGAGGAGAAGAGGGTATTATGGCTACTGTAAACAATATAGCCACCTTTATTATTTCCGTTATTAGATGACGTATTCTAACAATTACTTATGGAGTTATTCGTTCAGTAGTCCGTCATTTTTTAATGATGCTAATATGCCAATGCATAATAATTGACAATCGTTAAAAGGCATTTTTACTTTTGAGCACTTCTAAACTTTTTCAAGGTTCACCTCTAACCTTTAATTACTCTTACTTTCTCATTATTCTTAAACTTGAGTGTATTATATCACACGAAAGTACATACACTCGAGTGTTTTTTTGTTATTTAACTTTTTATTCGACTGTACACATTTCGAGTTATACAAAGTTAAAATAACATGAAATTTTGTAAATGTGGTTTTTTTAAGCAAAATTTTTATATTGAAATATTTCTTCGATAAATCGATTATCATTCTAGAGAACGGTTTAGAAACATTAGAGACATCATTTTATGCTTGTTGTTTAATGTTAAACAGGGATAAAGTAATATTTCTAATGAAAATTCTAATGGTATTTCTAAAGTTTTTAAACACAGAAAAATTCGAAATCAGAAAAATTTTAAACAATAAAGAATTAAAAATATATAATTTTGTAACACGGTACTATATTTCTTTTAAACTAAACTAATTTTTACAAATTATTTTTATGAATAGCCATATTACAACCACTTTTTTTCTTCCACCGATTATGCAGTGCACTAAATTTTTATAAATCCTGTCCTGAAAAATAAATATTTCATTAATACTTTGAGTCTAGAATCTGTCAAACAACACTTTGACAAATGTAACCTCGTTCAAGTTTTAATAGAAAATATTAAGTATAAACAAAGTTATTCAATAAAACAAAAATGGGTGCCATATTACCTTCTTCTCCTCTACGTTTTATTCTTCGATTCTAACTCCTATGACACGAAGTTTAACACGCAGTGTGATAATTCAACCAAATCCAAAATAAATCTGTTATACAAAATTTCAAAATTTATTGAATTCTCTATATCGTTTTAGACTTACGATCAAAGCAGGATGTCCGATGAATCTCGAAGATTTCCCAATGGATACACAGAAATGTCCGTTGCAATTTGGCAGCTGTAAGTTTAATAGGTTTATTTGTTTCGCCGCTCTTAAAGATCATTTTTCTCTGTTTCTTCTTTTCTTTCTTCAGCAACATTCGAATTACATTGGTATCTCGAAAGATTTTAACAACAAAAATAACGATATTTAAATAATCGGTGCAGTCGATCTTTTTGGCAACACGAAATTAATTCATTTATAGTTGGCTACACGACCCGCGACGTAATCTACAAATGGAACAGCGCAAGGCAAGTCGCTATATCGGAGGACATGAAGCTGTCGCAATTTGATCTGGTAGCTAATCCCACCGCAAATCATTCGACTGCACCAGGCTTCTCGCATGGTGAGATTCTCTGCAAACGGAATCAGCAATATCTAGCTTATCAATATTTCTAGCGCGTGTAAAGAAGTAGAAAACGATAACTAAGAATCATAGAATTAAATACAAAGAAGTCGATAAAAATCAAACTTTAATATATGTATGTATACTTGTAAACTCACAGAATGAGCAAAATTGATGATCAAAAGACAAGGCCGAAAATTGGGAATTTTACAGAAAATTCGGTCAAGAAAAAAATATTGAAAACGAGGACAGATGATACGAAGAGAGAACAGGGAAAGTTTTAGAATTCACATCCAAGCGGAAAATTTACCCAATTTGAAAATTTACTGCCTCTGTAATAAATTTTAAAATTAATTCTATTGCAACATTTTATATTATAAGATTTTAAAAATATTTTTTTGCAACATTTTATATATGACATTTTGCAGAATCTTTTTAAGTGTTGCACATGAAATGTAAAAGGTTGAAATCTTTCTGAAAGCTCTTTGCAACGAGCACTGCTGCATGAAAACTTGAAAGTTTGGATATACAGGGTGTTCATTAATGATTGTACCTACTTTTTACCATAGGAGCATGATTTACCGACGGATATGTATTTCTAATATACTATATTAGAAATAACAAATGCGTGCTCCTATGATAAAACGTGGAGACAACCATTAATGAACACCCTGTATAATTAGAACAAAGTAATCATTGAATTTTTTTTTACAAATTATTTATTAAATATATTAAATATATTTCAGCGGAGTACTCGATATTGCTGGTATACTTTCACTTACAAAGGCACATGGGTAATTTCTTGATACAAGTATACGGTCCTTGCGTCCTGCTGGTAGTCCTATCTTGGGTCTCATTCTGGTTAAACAGAGAAGCTACTGCCGATCGAGTATCGCTAGGTGAGAGCAGCTAGTCATTAAGATTAATAGTTAAAGTGTTCTTTGGAAATTCTACCGTTACAATCTATAATATCTTAAACGTAAAGTTTATCATACTTTTAAAAAGATGTATAAGGGCATTTCACGTGAAAGGAGTCTACCTAATTATATCCATTTTTAAAAACCTGAACAAAATTCTCAAAAATACTTTAATACATGTAGAATATTATACTATAAAGCAAATTTTGGGATTGCTATTGGATCTTCTTAAAAATTAATATTTTTTCCAATACAAAATTATAATTTTAGCCAAAAACTAGATAATACTTATTGATAAATTATTTAATACTGCGTAAATAATATATTTTTGACAAATAACTATAAAATAAAAAATAGTTGTGAAGTCTTTGCATTTTATATTCTTTAGACTTATTTATTTCGCAATAAAACGCAAAGACTTCACAACTATTTTTTATTTTATTTGTCAAAAATATATTATTTACGCAATATTAAATAATTTAGCAATAAAAAATGATATTATCTAGCTTTTGGCTAAAATTATAATTTTGTATTTGGAAAAAATATTTGTTTTCGAGAGGATCCCATTGCGATCCCAAAATTTGCTTTGTGATGTGATATTCTACATGTATTGAAGTATTTTTGAGAATTTTTTAGATTAAAAAAAATGGATATATTTGTTTATTTCTTTATTTAAAACTAAAAAATTAATTTTTTCAATGCTATTAAATTTTTCTCACTAAAATTAACGTTTTTATCTGAAAGTATGGAAAAAATCCTTTAAAAAAATTTTTTTTTTTTTTTAATTTAAACTAAAATAGTCTTCAATATCTTTGATGCAAGGCATATAATACTTATTTTTTTTATCATCAACCTTATACGATATGTCCACTAACATGTTTTCATTATCATTTTAAAAATCCCAGTTTATTTTTAGGTGGACCTCTTTCACGCGGAATGCCCCATATTATAGTAAAACACGCGTGTGTAAAGGCTTAGGATTAGAATATAATGCAGTGCGAACAAAATGCGTAAAAAAAATTTACATTAGCAAGCATGGAAAATGTACAAACACACATTTAACATGCAACACTCCTAATATATCACATATGCGTTAACAAAATGTGCGGCTTCTATAAATTTATATCTTTCCTACGAAAATCAAAAGTAATTATATCAAATCGTTTCCTTTAATTTGTACCATTAGACAAGTATTGACAAATTTTTAAAAGCTATAAATTATAATAATCTCTTTACTGGTGCAGAAAATTAATTCCTTGTTAAACGCCATTTTACTCTTTATTTATAATTATGTCTACAGTTATTTATTTGTTGCTGAAAATATTATAGTACAGTTTATAAATAAAATAAATTATAAAATAGAACTTTTACAAACTGAATATTTGAAAGAAATAATTAAAGTCAAATAAAATTAATAAATTATTTCGCTCTTAGGTACTCACTTAAATTCAATTGAACATTACTATATTAAAATTTTCATAATTGCATAATTCATTTGTTGTTGGACGTTACATCTTATTTCAGGCATAACGACTGTATTAACAATGACGTTCTTAGGACTTGAAGCAAGAACCGATCTGCCTAAAGTTCCTTATCCCACTGCTTTGGATTTCTTCGTATTTCTGTCGTTCGCGTTTATCTTTGCCACTATAATACAATTCGCAGTGGTGCATTATTTCACCAAATACGGATCAGGAGAGTGTTACTTTAGCTCCGATCTAAGCGACACTGAAAGTTCGAGTGAAGAGGAAAATGTAACTAAAAGGCTAATGAAAAATCAACCGGTAAATATTTTTTTCAAACGAGAAATTGTTAATTTTTACGTTTATTTATTTATTTTTTCCCATTTCTCAAAAGAGCAAACATAAACGCTGAGACATGATCATCGAATCAATGAAATCTAATTAAATTGAAAAAGGATAAGAAAATAACAGTAGAGATTCTCTGTAACAGATTTAGTATAATCTTCCTTTCACTTCCACATCTCAATAAGCATAACTTGAAACGTTTAATAATCCCGGCTCATTCATATAAATATTGTTTCAGGCTCGTCGGAAGAGTTCCGCAAGTTCTAGCACGCGAGGACGTGGCAATCGTAACTTGACGATAAATGATGACAGTATGATCGAAGTGATACCATTGTCAGCGATCTCGATACCCGATAGGGATCCAACGATGACCAGGCATTGGCAGATATCTTGTGTGACTTGCAGCCCACCACCGAGACAAGTGGTGCCGGTGCCGCCGATGCCGCTGCCACTGCCGCCATCGGCACCACCGCTGCCGTCCTCCAAGCGTACACCGTTGTCCACATCCAGAAAACGACGTCGACGAACACCTAGATACAATTCGGTATCAAAGATTGATCGCGTCAGTCGTGTAATGTTTCCCCTCTTTTTCCTGACCATTAATCTCTTCTATTGGTACGCTTATCTCTCACGTAGCGAGCGAATTCACTATTACAATTCCAACACGACGTAATAAAATCTTCTGCTTCAAACGAGATTGCAAAGATTACAAAATACATTAATTTGTGCTTTAATATTGGAGAACGGCACAATCTTGATGTAAAAATGTGCGTATAAAATTATGACCATTCATCTCATTGTAAGACGAAAAAATGACGAGATTTTATTAGGAAAAAAATTACAGCTTAAAAGAATAAAGAGAGAATAACGTGATAAAAAGTCATAGTTGTCCCTTCATAAACAAATGTGAAGAAAATGATTGAGAGACATCAGCGTAAAATACATCAGAAGAATTAAATGTATTTTCCAAATAAATCTAACAAATAAGTAAAGTAATGTGCACCCAAAAATTGAACAAACAGAATGTTATTTTAATCATGATAGAAAGACAAGGGTATATGCTTGAAATGCATAACAGCGTATGCAAAAAGTTATCTACAAATACCTAAGCACAATGTGCACTTTTTTTGTATCAAATTAATTATTAAAATTATTTTGTGATATAGGAATTATTTAGAATTATTTGAAAATATTTTTTATTTTCTACGCACCAACAACCGCGGTTACTCTTATTAGCCCATTAATAGTTGACAATTTGAGAGTACTACACTTCGGTGTCTTTTATTGTAATTTTTTTTATTTTTCTAATGGTCACTTTTTGTGCAAGTTAAGGAAATTTAATTCAATTTACTCTTTTCAACAAAAAAAAAAAAAACATTTCCTATATAAAAATTTATTTCCAATACATTGCATCATACGATAGGGATGACATTAAAAAAATTTAAACTTAATCTAATTTTCTGCAACTTACGCATGAATTACAATTGTTTTAATGCATAACAAGTTTACGTATGTCTTTAGATAAATGTGTTCAAAATCGCAATACAAAACACGTATTAGCAGTGATGGGAAGTAAGTGATTACAAGTAACGAGTCACTTTTAAAACGTTACTTTTATTATTTTTTTTTTTTGTAATAACGATTTGATGGTTCAATTTTTCATAATGGTAATGGTAACGCCCGGGTTGGAATAGTCTCTTTTGACAAGTAACTCGTTGTTATGATGCATTGAAAAAAATAAACCATTAGTTAACCTGATTACGACCTTATAATGATCAAAAGTAACGCAGAAATAACATGTTACTTTGACTCGTTACAAGTTAATACTTTTTGTTGTCAAAAGTGATTATTCCAACTCTGGTTTTACTATTATAAAAAATTGTAATGCTATTATCATGATAAAAAAAGTATCATAAAAAAGCAGCGGTAACGGATAACGATATTACTTATTGTAACTCGTTACTTCCTATCCCTGGATATCAGATAGCAACATTATATGAGACAAGGAAGAAGTTTTACATATATACATATATAATTTACACAAGCTATGTAAGTTATACATATATATATGTATATATACATACGTATATAACTTATATATGACTATGTTATACAATACCTAATTCATATATGTAAAGAGGGTAATTATATTTTTTGTTTTTAAACACAAAAATATTTTTCACAGAGCATTCATCTTCAACTGTTTTTGGAAGTATTTGCCATCTCCTTTGGTCGCTTGTCTATTAATATCCTTATGTCGCTCCCGACTCACTATCTCTTCCAAAACTTCTCCATCGCCTTTAATTAATCTATGCAAAAATACAAAAAAATTTATTGTAACAGACATATATAAACATAAGTTTAAGGAACAAAAATAAGTAAAAAATTTGTATATATCTCAATTGCATTACACAGGCCAACATAAATTTCGATCCAGAAACGACAGTAATCAAGGTTTTTAACATGCTAGAATCTGTAAATCAAATCCATTCAAAAACCTTTGAAATTGCATACTGCCATTTCTGGATCAAAAACAATTTTTTTTTATAGGCCTATTAACTGTGTATTTTACAACATATTTACCTGTGTCTTCCAGTCTCCTCGTCATATATTCTGCGCACGATGCTCTGCCTTTTTTCCCATTCCTCTTTTGTCATGGGTGCCATGACTTTTGCTCTTTCTGTCACGTCCAATACAATTTCTTTCGCTTTTTCCTTGCCATCTTGGACTTGTTTATTTTCCTTAGACTTCTTCTTACCATGGCCTTTTTTCTTGGTTGCAGATTTCTTCAATTTTTTTTTCAATTTCTTCTTCATCCGTTTTTTCTTCTTCCTTTTCTTCATGGCCTTCTTCAATTTTTTAGCCTTCTTTTTAGCCTTCTTCTGCTTCCTTTCGTTCTCTGAGCTATCAATACTGCTGCTACTGCTACTGCTATCAGTATCACTGCTACTGCTGCTGCTGCTGCTGCTACTAACATGACTGCTAGAACTGCTGCAGCTACTGTCACTAGTGCTACTACTGACACTAGAAGAACTAGAAGTGGACGAAAATCTCTTCCTCTTTAATTTCTTGCGACTTGGCTGAGCAATGTCTTGTGCATTTTCTACTTTTTTCTTCTCTTTCTGTTTTATTTGTTCAACTATTTCTGTGTTATCTTTTGTTGAATCAGATTTTTCTGTTTTAGAGATAGATCGCGATTGATTTGTATGCTCCTTTGAACTACTCTCACGCGAGAGCTGACTAGTTGTATCGTGGCCAGTACTTCTATGATAATTTGATATCCTTGATCTGTTATGATTAAATGTTCTTTCAAAAGTTCTGTTATTATATCTATTATAATAATTGTTATGTGTATCTCTTCTATTTCTATTATAATAGTTCTGGTGTCTGTAAGGTCGTGAATAGCCATAATCTCTTTGATTATTCATAAAGTTACCAGGTCTACGATTGTAGAATCTATGATCGTTATTATATCTCCCAGTTCTTCTTTGCAATTCTGTACTATTTCCATACTTTTTAGTTTTGTACCTTACATCCTCATCTCTATCCTTCTTCGCTCTATACATGTTTCTCTCCGAGTTTGAAGAACTAGAACTATTGGAACTACTTCTACGTTTTGACTTTTTTCTTTTATCCTTACTGCATACGTTTCGTCTTTTTCGGTTTTTTTCAGAATCATTGTTGGAAGAAGAAAGTGAACGTCTCTTTAACCTGTTCGCCTTTGCTTTATCAGACAACTCTGTCTCTCTAGCAGATTCCTCCAGATTATTCATCATAACAATTATCTGTCGAAAAATAAACTTTATTTAAAACAAAGCTTAGAAAATTAAATTCATTAAAGTAAATGATTTGTATAATTGAATTATCTAATTCTATAGTTGAATCTATGAGGTTAGTCCACTTCTTGTATTACTAATAGAAAGTCTACTATTCTCGACAAAACATGTTCACTTCAATAAAACGTATATACGTGCTTATTTATAAGCCACAAAAGACTTGACTTTTCCAATAAATAACACTGTTTATTACAATACTACTACAATACGTTACAAAACCTAACCTTCACCACCATGCTCGTCGACCATTAAGTCTTGTCACGTAAAATCATTGTACCAAACAAATAATAATATATCTCTTTCTCATTTATTAATATTTACCGATCAAAAACTTAGCAATTTACCGAAATATCATAAAAAATTACCTGTTCATCACTCTCTAACCATCTCCACCAATTCAATCAACATTCAATCCAATTCAACCTCCATCATTTCGTTTAGAAACTTGAAACGGCGCGCAAGACGGCTTTTCATCAAAGAGGTTGTATTTAGGGTTTTTCAAGCAAGTTTGCCTTTTCCGTAGCCTTTTTGTTGGTAACGAATTCTATCCAAGTAAAATATCACAGAGAGAAAACTCTCTCTGAAAATACTAAAATGGACTGTAGCCTGTAGAGCCTATATAGAGTCGGTCACATCAAATTTGATTAATCTAATCAGCTGATTAAATTGCCAACTGCAACATTTAAAACTAATCATTCTTAATCTAATTTTTTTTATAATTTTAATTAACAAATTACTTAAATATTAATTTAAAGGATTATATTTGACATAAATATAAATTATAATTTGCAAAAAATGGAGGAGGAAAAATAATGCGATCAATTTTAAGTTTTGCAGTTGACTACATATAGTTGAATTTAATCGGCCGATTAATCAATTGGAGATGAAGTCCATAGGCTCGTTCTTTTTTCATGCCCCAAGACTGAACTTCCTGCACGGTTTAGTCTTTTCTCTTTTTCTTTTCACCTTAGAGAGAAAAAGAAAAAAGATAACCGTGCGAGAAGTTCAGTTCTAGAGTGTAGAAAAAGAACAAACCTCATGTAATTGCTTACATGCAAAAAGTGTAAAATATTATAAATATAATATTAATGATGTGTGTGTTCTAAAACACATCATTATTTTAAATATTTAATTAATCTATTAATATTAAATTAATCTCTCCTATTTCTCGTCGCTTCAAATATTTTAAATAAATGTAGGACTTTTACAATTTTGAATTATCCGCGTTTCTCGTATTACCAATATAACATTCTTTAGTGTCAATAAAAACGGTGTTTTATTTTTAGTGAATATATAAATATTAGGCCTGTTCGTGTTGCTGCTCTTTTTGAATTAATTTCTTTGTCGTCTCTCTCTTTCTTACGATCAAATATATATTTATCTCATCTCGAGTGCAAAAATTTTTGGGGATTTCAAGCAACTCGAACAAACCTATTCATAATCGAAGTTACACATTTTAATCGATCTTATCGCTTGCTTCAATTCCTAAAGAAAAAAAAATTTAATTATGTGAAAGCTGCTATGGATACACACATATTTCAATACATTTTAATTCTATTAGGCGCGATGAAAATCTGTCATACTTGTTTATAATTATATTGATGAATAATAATATATATGTCGGACATTGTGATTGACTAAATTAAAAAGTATTTCGTATTAATTGATATCAATGAAAAATGATGGAATTGGAAACAAATTATTGCTACGAAAATAAAGTAATCTTTACATTTGATTATAAACTTCTAACATTATTAATGTAATTTCAGACTTCATTATCACGTGCCATATTGTACTATTGTTACATTTTTAATTATTTTAATTTATTTGGTATTATAAAAAATCAAAGATATAGAAAACATTTTGATATTATAATAATTACAAATATGCGCAACAGAAATTACAATGAAAAAAGATTTTATTTTCTTAGTATAAATATAATTAATAATTAATAAATATAATTGCTATTTTATGTTATATATTTTCTTTAGTGTGCAATAACACATAAGAAATATATATGCACACACGTTATAGAGGATATTATTTTATATAATATGTATCATTTCGCTACAATTATATTATGTTAACAACTTGAAAGCATCAGAGATGCAAGCATTAAAAACAATTATTTACAGATAAAAATCATTAAAAAAAAATTTTTTTTTTATTCTTCTGTAAATATCATTTTTAATATTTTTTTTCTAAAAAGCAGTACACTTTGCTTGTGATAGGTGTTTACATAACATATATTAAAACAAAATTCATAAATAACACACCAAAGTTATATCAGCTTTTGATTTAACTGGTTTTGCAAAACAACTTTATAATCAGTATATTTAGGAATATTATTTTACCCTTTGAACTGTTTTCTGGATATCGACCGTTCATCAATAAATACTCTTATGTAACTATAGTCATTTATAAATCGAATACATTTCTTGATGCATTTAAGTTTTAAAATATCAATTAAGAAAGATATGATTTATAATTATGGTCAAAAATATTATCTCTAATATTTATATTGAGTCTTATAAAGGGATCAAGATGCAAATGTGTGTGTGTGTGTGTGTGTGTGTGTGTGTATTATCACACACACACAAAAAGAGCATAAAGTTTATAATTAGAGTAATATATATAATTTAATTAGAAATATTTTTGAATAATATTAAATATATAATATTAAATATATAATATTTTTCTAATTAATTAATTACTACACACTAATTTAATCTCTGAATAATTTGCTCGTGCCAATATATATTTATATTAATATTAATCTTTGGAACACGGCAGATATCGTCACCTGATACCAGAAGTCCCGAACTCAAGCCTGCTGTATCTCTAGAACTAGAAAAAATCATCAAGACGATCAGTGCACCTAAAAAAGGACTATTGACCTGTGACGAATCACCTGAGAATCTAGAACAAAGGTTTCAGGAAATCGGAGTAGATAATACCGAATCTACGAGACGTGCTTATCGAGAAATGTTATTATCGGCGGACAAGGTCGCTGCATGCGATGACTATACAAATTTTAGATCGCGGCAAAGACGTAACGCAACAAATTCCAAATATTAGTTTCATTCTCTTTCTCTCTCTCTCTCTCTCTCTCGAGCGCGCGCGCGCAATAGTATTCAAGAATTAAAACAACACACTTTAATTATTAGAAATTTATTTCTTCTTTCAAACTTACAAATATGATAAAGTAAAAATCAATTAATTTAACAGTCTTGCATGTTTTTAACTTCAGTCTCAATTCTCGCAATACATAAGCGGCGTGATTCTGCATCGTGAAACGATTCATCAGAGAACGTCGGAAGATGTGGAATTTGTCGAATTCCTGCGTCAAAGAAATATCATAGCCGGCGTGAAAGTTGATCGAGGTTTGGTGCCTCTTTTTGGTACAGAGGATGAGAAGACTACGCAAGGTTTGGATAACTTACAGGAGAAATGTGCTCGATACAAAGAAAAAGGCTGTCACTTTGCCAAGTGGAGATGTGTTTTTTCGATTTCGGAACGATGCCCCAGTCAACTAGCGATGATTACCAATGCAAATGTTCTTGCGAGGTGTTTGATCATGTTAATACATTTTTACAATTAACGTAGAATCACAAAAGCACATAAGAATTTGCTTGTAAAAAGTCTTTGCACAAGACAGAGTTCCATTGTATAATACAAAGTATTTTTAATTTTATACAGATTTGCCAGCATCTGCCAAAGCGCGCGCATGGTTCCCATAGTAGAACCAGAAATATTGAGCAATGGCGAATACGATATAGATCGGGCTTTGCAAGTTCATCAAGAAATGCTGTCCATCCTGTTTCGTACTTTGGAAAAATATCACGTGTACCTTGAGGGAATGGTTTTAAAGCCAGCGATGGTACTATCGGGTATAAAAAATGCAATAAAATACACGCCGCAGGTATCACCTAATTTATTTTAATAATATAAAGCGATTCGAATTGTAATTCTTCTCTAATATATTTTTATTAAATATGCTTGTTCACATAATGTTATTGCGATCATAGATTGTCGCCGAGTATACGCTGAAAGCATTACGAAGAACAGTACCCACGGCAGTTCCAGCAATTTTTTTTCTAAACGGCGGTCAAACTGACGAAGAAGCGGTGTTAAATCTGAACGCTATCAATGCATGTAATAATAAAAAACCATGGAGGCTCAGTTTTTGTTACGGACGTGCTCTACAGGTTTCCTTAAAAAAATTTATTTTATTCTTAATAAGATTTGTTATATTTTCTAATATCTATACATTTTTTGAAAAATGGAGACTACTCCAAAATGGTAAAGACAATTCCATAAATTTGACTTATCGTCTGCTTCGTTAGAATACGGCGATGAAAATTTGGAAAAACAATCCAGAAAACGTGGATAAGGCTCAAGCAATATTTCTTAAAAGAGCGCAATTATGCTCAGAAGCATCTTTGGGAAAGTTACGGATTGAAGAGAGCAAAATGATGTGTATTTGATCGTGAATTAAACAGATACATATTTAGTTTTCCCTTTTTGTATGTATTTACAGCATTCATAAAATTTTACAATCAAAAATTTTGATATAATACAGTATTTTAAATATTTGTTAGATAATTTTTTTGTTAAATAATATTTTAATAAATAAAAATGTGTAAAATTAATAATTTGAGCAAAATGTACATGATTTAGGTATATGAAAATTCTAACTTCCAAAATTTCCAAAAATCAGAATATATGATGTTTGACAATAAAATAAATTATTTAGCACATATGATGCTAAACGTAATGCTTAATGGAAATATCTTCCTTAATAGTTTTTTGTGTAAAGTGTAATTTTTATCAAATCTTGTGGGTATAAACTATAAATATCATCGTTCACATTCACTACTGTTAATTTATAATTTTGAACACATTGAATAGATTTATAATATAATATAAAAAACATCAGTAAGACGTTCACTCGATTAAAAAAAAAAGTTCTTATCACTTAACTGTTTTTACTGATAGATAAGGACCACACAAAGTGAATGGATCGAGCCCACTTTAGCAATCAACTATCACTCGCGATAAGAGAATCCGGTTAAGAGAAAGGATGGAGGCTCGTCTAACTGATTCTTATACGGCCACAAATGCTTCAACCTTTAATATCGCATTTAAAAAATTTCGTCACTTTAGGTAAATGTTAAGTAAGGTGCCCTTGACTGACCTCTAAAGTAACGGTTCTCAATTTAAGGCTCCCGTACGCGAACTTGCCTGTATTCAACTGGTCGATATGTCGTCATCTGTCCCCGGCGAATTGCTCCAATGCCCTCCTTCCTGGATAACTCTCACCACGTGGTATTACGCCAGTAACGTAACAGTCGTGTGCTGCAAAAAATATCGCTGTTTCCCAGTTAAAGAAAATTCGCTCGAACGATACTTTTTTACGTTCACGATCAATGAGATGAATGCTGTTATTTTTTAATAAATTTTTATAATAATAATAATAATAGAGTCACAAATATATCTATTAAATTATAATATATATTACGTATGCATCGTTTTGATATGTTATATTTTGTTTAATATTTTTACATTATGTACTTTTTTGTGTATAAATTTGTCAACTTGTTAGTACTTAATATTTTACAGACGTACGTATTACGTTCTTTGACCCTAGCCTTTAGTCACGTCACATGACGTAAGCCGTAAGCCGACCGGCTGATCTCTACCCGTTCTACCTTCAATGATGTAAAGTTGAGTACCCTCATGTACAGAGCTGTAAGAGCGCACGCGCGTGATAAACACACAATCAAACTTTGAAACCGACATCCGACGGCGGCTGGCGCAATCTTTCTCAGTCGTACTCCAACCATCGGGTGGATAATAACAGGCGCTCGCGCGACACAAATCGATTCTCATCCTTACAACTAGGTGAGTCCACGTGCTGCTTCACTTCCACGACAGAAAAATTCTCTATCCATGGGACGTACCTTACTCTACAAGTATCGATCGTCTCGCATTCGCATAGGTATCGCCTCGATGAATACCTAAAATTTTACGCACAATCTATCTATACCAACCTTTGACCTTGACTGACATTTCGTCGCCATCGTCGTCGTGCGCGACTTGTCCTATCGCTATTCAATGACATTAAGTATCAATCGCCTATATTATCTTCGAAATTCTTATGTTCTCCATCATGACTCCAAAATTTTGCTTGTTGCACGCGTCCCATCACTCATTACGTACGCAAGCGCGTAAGAATATAAGAGATATTTTTGCAACGTGAATGTCTCGACAAACGTAGTCGATTCTGAGCTTCAAGTTGAAGCAATTTTTCTAAAAAAAAAAAATAAAAAAAAAATGCTGCAATATAAAAAATTATATATTTTTAAATATATTTTAACCCAGTGATTAATAAATAACTTTATTATCACAAATGAATACAGATATCAATTTCGTATATTTATAAAATACAAATTAACTATAAACATTAGGTCAACTTGAATAGTCGAATACACTATATGTATTATTGATAATTATTATGTATTACAAGTATATATACAATATCTATGCGCCATTAGTAGTAATGTAGAAATATTTAATTTAAAACAAACTAAAGATAATAAAAAATTTATTTTCAGTTTGCTTTGAAATTAAATATATGCTCAGCGAATGAAATTTCAGCAATGCTAAAAATCAAAATGTAATAAAAGTCAATTGTCATCGAACGTTAAATTAGCATTAATTAATTTATCATGAGCAATTATAATTATGCTACAGCAATGTATAAAATTAGAAGAGCTATTTATAAACAGATATCATTTGTGCAATCGAATGATTAAGCGAACAAATGTGCGAAAACATATCAACAGTACATATGTATAGATGCAAATATTCATTGTCAATGTCACATACATTCTTTTAATTTATAACATAATTGGTCAAAATTATTTTTACCGTTTTTACTGTTTTTTGCCTAGTATAATTATATTTAAAAAAATACTCGCTTTTGCTTATATTGCAACAAATGTAATAAAATTGCAAAATTTAGAAAAAAAAACAAACTTATATTTAAAACGTGTTACAAAGACGCTCAGTTTAAATTCATTCTTCTACATATAGTGATAAAAAATCGATACATTTCTTCCTTTTCTGAAAGTTGTGAAAGTTTATTTCAAAGCCGTTTAATTATCACTGAGCTATTTCAAGTTTCACTAGAAAGTAGTTTATTTGATTATTTATTTTGACTTTCACCATGCACTCTTCTTCGATAACTGTGATATTTGCATAACGATAACTATCATAAAAATACAGTTGTTCTAAATATATCCTATTGCTATGCAAATCACATTCTGGCGAATTGCCAACTTCTATGTCTACGTTGCACATTTGTTTACCCGCTGATGATGTAATTTGTGTCCACGTATGTATATGTCGCTTAAGAAGAGGCTCCCAAATCCTTTTAATTTCAAAAGTTTATCATCACGTAGAATTCACAAATACAAAAATATTACACACCCACACATACCTTTATCCTAAGTTCAATATAGGATTAATTAATTCATTAATTAATTGCTTCATTAATTAATTAATTAGGATTAAGAATTCTTTCTAAGAAATAATTTTTCCAATGCGTAAATCTGTCAAAATCCAAAATTACTTTTTTCACTAAAATAACATTTTTTTTGTCCTAATCTTTATAATGAATTAAAATAATGCAAATCCCACCTGTCAATCTACATTCATTGTCTGTGAAGATTTTCGTGCGAATTTGATAGATAATGAGTCTCTACGCCAAATAACATGTAATTTTACCGGTACAGCATCATGTATTGACCGTCGAACAGACTCGTTTCGAACTGTGAAAAGTTACTAATAAGACAATTAATTAAATCGGTCCTTTCTTAAAGAAGCGATTATTTTAATTGACCCATCAAATCGATCTAATATATTTGTGATTACTAATATACATACATTATATAAAATGAGAGTAAATCCAGATATAGAATACATGCAGCAAATGTCTTTAATCTTTTTTCCCTTTTTATTTCTATTAAAATTCTTTTCTAACCATTTATTATAAATAATCACGAAACAATCTTTAAAATATAATCAAATTTACTAAAAACTACAAATGTCTATTTTTGTGTTTGTTTAATATTTGCAACCTTATCTACGTACATCTTGAAAAACTTATCTATACATTTAAATGCAAAATGTGCTATCTTAATAGAATCTAAATAAGTGTTGTGCAAATCTTGTTGTTTATAGCAAGAATAATCGATTCGTTTAATTTGGCATAGCAAATCATTTTACTACATCGCACCAGAATGTATAAAAATGATTCATGCAACTCATACCGTTATATCTTTAGGAGATTAAGAAGTTACTGATTACGTCCAAGTATCACCAGAAAACAATAATATTATCGCTTCACAAATGCAACTCACTGCTCACGGTTTTCCTTAATAAATTTATATCATAAAAAATATAAAAAAAATTTAAAAATTTGAAATTGAAATTTATATATGTATATGTATATATCTTAAAATTTTTTTTATACTTTTTATAGAAATTTAAGGAAAGTCGTGAGCAGTGAGTTGTTTGTGAAGCTTAATAGAATCTAAATAAGTGTTGTGCAAATCTTGTTGTTTATAGCAAGAATAATCGATTCGTTTAATTTGGCATAGCAAATCATTTTACTACATCGCACCATAATGCATGTGCGATGATTAGCTCAAATATGCACTGAGAAAAATCTCCAGAGAATAACGATCGGATTATCCTGTTAAAAAGTCACAAACAGATATTTCCGATTATTTACTCGTAGATTGGAATGTGCAGAAATGAACGGATAATCTGTTTAAAAAGGTGACTATCCGACAGATTATCCGTTTATTTCCGGATATTCCGATCTAAATAATCGAAAATATCCGTTTGTTACTTTTTAACGGGATAAATCTGATCGAAATTTTTCTCAGTGTGGTAAAAATGCTTAGCTCAAGTTCATGCAACTCATATCGTTATACCTTTAGAGATCAAGAGGTTACTGATTACGTCAAAGTATTACCGGAGAACGATGGTATTATCGCTTCACAAACAACTCACTGCTCACGACTTTCCTTAAATTTCTATAAAAAGTATAAAAAAAATTTTAAGATATATACATATACATATATAAATTTCAATTTCAAATTTTTAAATTTTTTTTATATTTTTTATGATATAAATCTATTAAGGAAAACCGTGAGCAGTGAGTTGCATTTGTGAAGCGATAATATTATTGTTTTCTGGTGATACTTGGACGTAATCAGTAACTTCTTAATCTCCTAAAGATATAACGGTATGAGTTGCATGAATCATTTTTATACATTCTGGTGCGATGTAGTCAAATTATTTGCTATGTCATATATGTTTGTATCTTTTAAATAAATAATCCGTTATTTATTATAATAGTCTGATTATTTTAGGCAATTTTTATTACTATTACACAATAAAGATAAAAATTGTTGTTTAGTAATCGGAATTTTTTGTCAAAAATTGACAAAGAATTTAATTATTTTTTCCAAAAAATAGTTTTTTTTTAATTTAATTGTTCCTTATTTAAGAGACGATCACTTGTATTTTTTCAATTTAATTTAAGAAAAAAAATTATTTATTTTATTCACACATCATACAAGAAATATTCATTTGCATATACATTTACAAAAATTATAAATTATAAATAAAATAAAACGCATTCAAAAATAATTTTTATTAAATAATTTTTATCAAAATTAAATAGAAATAGAATTATAGAAATGAGCAATAAGAGTCAAAATTCTCGTATATTTAGCTTACCATTCTTTCGTAACTCTCTTCGCGACGACAGCCGAATATACCCTCTTTTCTGCAGTTCTTGTATTTCTTCATAAATTTTTATCTTTAGTTGCGCGGCACGACTTACACTCTTAAAGTTTTTCAAAACTACCAAGAGCGAGTATGTTGTGCGGTGCTTTCTTACGTCTGTGTACAAATAATACCGTAAGATTCAACAATGTCAAGATTACCCCCATAATAACATACATAAAATAGCATATTAAATAATATGCTATATCCCAATCAGCAGACAGTGTTTTTTAAATGTTTTTTTAAATATTTATTCTTCATTATAACATTTTTTAAATATTTAAGACATTTAAAAAATATTATTTTCTGATTGGGATGCTTTGTTTGGAATATATGTGAAACAAGTTGTTAATTAAAACTTACAAACAGTATTAAGAGTAAAATAGTGAATGAAGCGATTGTAATGGGTTCAGGCTGCGATGTCAGCGTCTCAGGTTGCACGAGAATTCAGGATGGAGCAGGATGAGCACATTCATCGAAACGCGGAACGTCTGCGCGCGGAGAACGTCTGCGCGTGCTGCATTGCGGCTTGCGGCTAGCTCGCTCTCTCCTTCCCTGCCACGACGAACGCATTCCTCCGCCACCCTCGCGAATCCCACTTACCCTCTTCGTTTCCCTGTCTGGCGATCACGGGTACTGCACTGCAGCCAGGTACATGCACCCACCCCTCTCCCCGTATCTGCGCCAGCGTCGTCATTGCAGCAGGCGCTGCCCCTGCCGCCCCTGGTGCATCCCTGGTACACGAAGGAACTGAAGGAAGCGACAGTCGCGAAGAGACAGTTCGCTGAAGAACGTTGCGACGAGCGGGCGAGATGTAGTCGAACAGCCGCGCGGGGTCCTATCATCCCCCATGCCCCGGTGCGCTCATTCCTTTTCATCTTCACCTTCTTTTATTCCTATAAATCTTTTCTTCTCTCGTCGTGTATCGGTGTTATCGGATCAATTGTTATTATCATCACGCAATCTCGTTTCTTCGTGGCGGGAGCGCAAAGAATGCAAAGCTCGATCGCCGAATAAGAGAGCATTCTCCAATTGTGACGGTAGCACCACAGAGAGTTGCGACGACTATCCTTTATATAATTATATTAGCTTGTGTGAAAATGCATGCCTCTCGTTTATTATAGTCATCGTTATTCCATCGCGTACGTGTAACGTGCACGCGCATCCGATAAGCCGAATAAGCCGTCTCCGTCACTTCGATCATCCCGAGTCCTCGAAAAAAGTAAGAATCTAACTTGTGATTCTTGATCCAAGATTGCGTTTTTTTTTTTTTTTTTGTGATCGATAGCAAGTACTGAATTCAGAATTTCGACGCTTCAATCCAGAGATTATTATCAATCGCTTGTGTTATAGAACATCGACCCTAGCAGCACAAGATATCGTATGAATATTTTAGAATATTCTAGATATCGTACGAACATTCGTACAATATCGTGATATCGTGCGTATATTTCCAAAATGTCACAATATTTGTTCAATATCATGCGCTGTTAGGGGAATAATGTTAAATTTCTTTTGATTAACTGATGGACAATTAACAATTTTGAATTAACCGTAAATGTAATTTTTTATTTATCTATTAATGGGGACGAAAGACTGTAATTCTGCATTTTAGTGCTACAAGGGCCAATGTCCGAATTTGCAAATTATCTAAAATTTAAAATTCATTTTTTATATTTCTAAAACAGCGAGTAAATTTGTACGTAATTTGTGTTTTTTATATTTTAATTTAATTATTAATGTAATGTTGTGACTGATGTTTATGAAATTAATGAGTGATGAGTAAACGAGACCTACGTACACATTGGCCGTTTTTGCACAAAGGTTAAAATAAGATTGGCTTCTATACAATTATTATTTTTGAAAATGTATTCGTAGAAGGACATTGGCCCTTTTTAAAATAATAGTGGTTCTCATTCAGAGTTCATTAATGTATATAACTCGAATTTGGCAATTGTGGACATTGGCCCTTTTAGCACCAAGGTACAGAATTGTTGATGATTCTAATTCATTTTGTATGGATTATTTTAATTCCGGATTCATCTTAAGCAGGTTGCTATGCGAGTTTTGAAGATCACCAAAGGATTCACAATTTTCACTAATTTAAAATTAACTCAACGCGCAATTGTGTAATTGGTTAATAGAGTAATATGTTGGCATTGCAGAAAATGGTCGCGGAAACATACAGCAAGCTCGAACCCGAGCTGAAAGAGGAATTACGCACGATTGCTCAACAGATCGTGGCACCCGGTAAGGGTATTCTGGCCGCTGATGAGTCGACTACAACGATCGGCAAACGACTTCAAGATATCAATGTCGAAAACACTGAGGATAACCGCAAGGCTTACAGGCAACTACTCTTCACTTCAGCGAAAGTACGTTCATCCAGTCAATAGTTAATTAGGAAACAAAAATTTACTTGTGTAAATATTTAATTTATATTGCGTAAAATGAAATTTAATTGCATGTAGCTTTGCGATATTTTACTGAACATCTGTCAATTTCGCTCCATTTCGCTACAATGGAGAATATACATGCCGTGCTTGATAAATACGTTTAACGTTGTTGATTCTTCCTTTCAGGATGTCATAGGACAGCACATTTCCGGAGTGATCCTCTTCCACGAGACTCTTTATCAAAAGGCCGACGACGGTACGCCTTTCGTCGAGTTGCTGAAGCAACGCAACATCATCCCTGGTATTAAGGTCGACTGTGGCGTCGTTCCGCTCTTCGGCACGAATAACGAATGCACGACCCAGGGTCTCGACAATCTCCAGGCGCGTTGTGTCCAGTACAAAAAGGACGGATGCCAGTTTGCCAAGTGGCGATGCGTGTTGAAGATTACGAAGGACACCCCGAGCAAACTCGCCATCCTGGAGAACGCCAACGTGTTGGCACGTTACGCTTCCATTTGTCAGAGCGCTAGGATCGTGCCGATCGTAGAGCCAGAAATCCTTCCCGACGGTGACCACGATCTCGCCCGTTGTCAACAGGTCACGGAAGAGGTTCTCGCAGCCGTTTACAAGGTATCGCGAAAATCAGATTGCCATACAGATTGCTTCATCGTTATCACATAATGTACGCTAGGCTCTAACGCGCATTTACTGTTAGGCACTTTCGGATCATCACGTATACCTCGAAGGAACGTTGCTAAAGCCTAATATGGTGACGCCAGGCCAGAGCTGTCCGACGAGAGCGACTCCCCAGGAAATCGGTGCCGCTACAGTGACGGCGTTGTCACGTACCGTGCCACCAGCGGTACCTGGCATCACTTTCCTGAGCGGTGGTCAATCCGAGGAAGAGGCGTCGGTCAACCTTGACGCGATTAATAAGTTTCCGGGCAAGAAACCTTGGGCATTAACTTTCAGTTATGGACGCGCTCTTCAGGCTTCCGTACTTCGTGCTTGGCAAGGCAAGACGGACCAGGTCGCTGCCGGTCAAGAGGAGTTGCTTAAGAGAGCCAAAGTAAATACTAACAATAAGTCATTTTATTACATTAAATGATTTCATTTATTTTTATTGCATGTGTATAAACTTGAATTTGCTCCATCTTTTAGCTATTCTCCTTTTATTCACGTTTTACTTATCTTTTGCATACGTAGTAACTGTTATCACTTATCAACCTTTGACACCTCTGTTTTACTTTTCCAAGTCATTTACTATTCTAACATTTGTTGTAAATTATCTTTACACTTTTGTATACTCACAAGCAATTTGTTTTAGAGAAATAGTGCCTTGTAATTTTTTATATTTGACATTGTAATAGTCACACGAAGCACTGGAAGCATAGCTGCACTTCTTTTTTTTTGCATGTCTATGTAATGTGTGCTTGTTTAGGCAAACGGCGCAGCCTGCCAAGGCAAATACGTCACTGGTAGCATTTCTAGCAAAGCTGCTGACACCTCTCTCTACGTCAAATCTCACGCCTACTAAAAAATTGTTATACTTTCCGCGCAGTCCGTTTCTCGTGGCAGTAAGTATATAATAGTTGAACAATGTGTATGTACATGTACGTTAACTTTTTCTCATAGATCAATTCTTATCTTTAATCACTCGCCGTGATAAGCAACTTTTGTTTTCTTCATGAGACATGACAAGGATATAATCGAAGACATTACACTATTACAATTTGTAACACATTACAATCGTTATATTCTATGAGACAATATTATTTTACCAACTTTCTGAAAAAAACACACTCCTCAATTATAATAGTATCGAAAGTAAAAGTCTTTTGTTTTTCAACAGGCTAATAGCGACTCGGCACTTGGTAAATACGCGGGTGGCGTGGCCGGTGCTGCGGGAGACGCGGCTCTTTTCGTCGCCAATCACGCATATTAAGTTGACCCATAAATTCGGTGTACTGTTAGAAACATAAAATTAAACAACCGTTGGAAACACCTCGCAGGATCGTCATCGTCCCTTTCATTCAAGTCACGAAGAGAAAAGGGATTCCTTCGAGAATGCACACGAAGAGCATTGCAAGTTTCCAAGAAGATTGATTATGTTCTTGTCTTGCTTTAATATACATATTTTTAAGCAACTATTTCTTATGGATCTAATTGCTTGGGTTTTAATTAAATTTTAATCGATCAAATCTTTTACTGTCGATGAGTTTCTGTCGATCAAATATAATTTTAAATAATCCTACGTTACTTGTAATTCGATTTGCAAATCAAGTCAACAATTTGTAGATTACGTGCCAAATATGTTAAAATTTTACCGAAACATCCCACAAATGCTATATTGATATGAATGATATCATAACGACAAAAAATATCTATTTTAAATTTATTTTTTAGCCTGATCTACCGTTTCTTTTTATTTCTTGTCGATACTCTCGCCGCTGTTCCAAATTACATCAGCGATTAACTTGACGAGATTCAATTTTATTGGTATTAAATGATGGAGGTAAAAACCGAGACATCGAGAGAATACGAGCAGACTTTACGAAATTTGATATCATGTTATTATTATTTTGTAATAGTACGATATGCGAAAGCAGTTAGCAGATATATATCTATCTGCGCTCATATGATCAATATTAACGTTCGTGTATAAAATAAATAAAAGAGCGCAGAAAAATTAAGCAAATGCAAAATAAAGCAAATAATAAATGTTGTTTGTTAGCG
Organism: Solenopsis invicta; assembly: GCF_016802725.1. NCBI lineage: Eukaryota > Metazoa > Arthropoda > Insecta > Hymenoptera > Formicidae > Solenopsis > Solenopsis invicta. The sequence goes on from NC_052665.1 coordinate 669,872, forward strand.
ACTGTATCGAGTATTGCAAAATCATGCTATATTGTACGTGTGTCATTTACTTATTATAATACTATACATATATGTATCTTGTATAGACACCTAATCTATTGAGAATTATCTCGTTATTACGTCGATATTATAATCTAAATATTTCCGTTGTAAACTAGGTCACCAAATACAACTGTGGAGGATAAAAAAAGACGTTGTATGATTTATTTTAGAACTTTTCTCTAAAATTTTCAAATCACTAAAGCTACAAATATAAATAAAAAGTAAGAATGATATATTAATAATAATCTCAGCATTATAAAATTTATTATTTTACTATACAAGGTGTCCCAAAAAGCTCGCATCCGCTCTTAAGATTTTTTTCTTGGAATGTTCCAAAGAATCCGCTCTTAAAAGAGGATGCGAGCTTTTTAGGACACCCTGTATATATTTATATAAAAATTATTAAGTAATTATAAATTATCAATAATAATAATAACAACAACAAAAACAACAACAACAATAATAATAACAACAACAACAACAACAATAATAATAATAATACTGACGTTCATCTTCATTAAATTTATCAATTTTTATACAAGATTTAACTGAATTTTTGTTATGCGCGGCGTATACAACAATTTAAAAGAAACATATTGATCGAACAATTATCTAGAATTAAGTGTAAAGAGTATCTAATTCACTTTCATCTATTTTATAGAGTTTGCAATTAAAATACAAAAAAATCAACAGATTTCTTATAATAAAAATTCTTATGTCATGGAAAAGAGAAAAGTTGAGTGCATAAGTCGATAAAGAAGCTCGTCTGCTCACAAAGTGAATGCTGCATGACGAATGCTAACACCAGCCACCAGCTAACACTAACACATAGCAGATAGTAGCTCGTATCCATACATCTCGTCGTATCTCGTATGTCGTTGAGCCGGTTGAACGCGTCTTCAAAGCAATATAACCTATAATTTCTACTACGACTTATATTACTATCATTAATAGAAAGTAATAATAAATATATAAACATATATGTTCCCTATGTACAGATTTCCATCTTCTAATATTCATTTTGTGTTTTTAAAGATGTTTTGTTATTTCCATCATGTGAAAACTAGAACAAGAACAGATACAAATAGAAAGGAACGGAGAATCTTTAACCTTATTTCTCATATTCTCTATTATTATCTATTAAAATTATATGAAATTATTGAAATTTTTATAACTGATTTTTTGTGCTCTAATGCTTATCGAGTGCATGTAAAAATAATAAAGAATATAAAATTCTTTGCCTTTGTCAACTAATATTTGTAATAACTATTTAAATTTCAAAAGTACAAGAAATATATAACTAATAAAAACATTCTGTATTCTTATAAATCCAAATAATATGATTCAACAGAAAGGAAAACTGATATAAATAGTTTCGTAGAAATAAATTAAATCTGTTGAGTTCACTTTATATAGCTGATTCTATGTGTTATAAAAATTTATAGTACTCAAGAATGGAAGAAGAACCAGAAATAATAGAACACTTCTTTGGAGTATATTTACTGTATTGTATGAATCCAAAATACAAAGGGAGAACCTATATAGGTTACACTGTGGATCCAAGACGCAGAATTAAACAACATAATGCTGGTAAGAACCATGGTGGAGCTTGGCAAACTAGTAAAAGAGGACCGTGGTAATTACATTTTATTTTTTTTTCATTTATATATATACATATATGTATGTATAAAATTTATATAATTGTATTTAGGAACATGGTCTTAATTGTCCATGGATTTCCTAACAGTACATCTGCACTTAGAGTAAGTTTACAACAGATTTCTATTTTTTTAAGAAAAATAAATTGATATTTTTCTAACACAAATTTATTTTAATAAGTAAACATTCTATTGTTTTAGTTTGAATGGGCTTGGCAACATCCTCATGTTAGTAGACGATTGAAGCACATACCTAAGAAGAAGGCATCACAGAAGATATTTGATTTCCGTTTGGTTGTCTTGTCTGAAATGTTGAAAATTGGACCTTGGTGTCGTCTACCTTTAACAGTACGATGGTTGGACTATGAGTTTTCCAAAAAATATTATGGACGCATATCTCCACCGTTACACATGCCCATATGCTATGGAAAAATTACCAGTTGTAAAGTTAAACAAAAAGCTAAAAAGGACAATATTTTACAAGAATCACACTTGCCAATGGAAAAGTCACCAATGTTCTGTTCTCTTTGCGACTCGAATGTGACGGAGGAAGATTCTATCACTTGTATAAAACCAAAATGCCTTTTAATTGTCCACTTAATCTGTTTAGCAAAAGAATTCTGCAAAGAAATGATTTTACCGATTGAGGGCACTTGTCCTGCGTGCAAGTCTAATGTTCTTTGGGGAGATCTTATAAGAAAAAAGAATGGCTGTTATCAAGATCTTAAAGAAATTAGTACTGATTTTTCTAGCGATGATGATATTTGAGCACTGTATTAAATAACAAATAATCTTATGTAATTGTAATTAAATATGAATTTTTTATCTTGTACCTTAAATCAGCAATCAAAATTATACTGTCACAAATTCATATCATCGAGGAACAGCTAAATTGTAATTATATGTACATATATAAGATATTAATTTTTATACTACATATGTATATGTGTATATATGCTACGTTTATCTAATATATATTATGTTTATAGTTCAATCTGTGATATATTTCAAATTTTTCTCTATTTCATAAATGATATAGTCTCATATATTGTAAATTTTCTTGTATAAGTTTTCTCTCTCCTTTTTCCTTCCTATAAATTTTTAAAAAATTTTGATAATGTTCTTTATATCATTACATAGATATTGATATCACGTTTAGCGACGTGAATCAATGTCAATTCTATTGATATGCGATGCAGGAAACGTTAACTGTTAAATAGATACACCAATCATTCCTATTCGGTGGACATTCGTTTAGTGTGTAATTAGCACACGCCATGCCAAACCGTTAGTAGAACTTGTACGTGATCAAATGATACCAATCGAAATACTTGAGGTTTATGCGTACGAAGAACAAACAAATGTGTCAAACGACAACGCATTTCCTTTTTTTCAGCCATAAACAGTATTGCAGATTAATTTATTTACATAGTATGTATGTACATACAAATCGAATATTGGCATAACTATATAAAACAATAAACAGCGAAAATTAAAGAATAAAAATTTTATTGTCAGTATTTAATCTTGTAAAAAAAAAATAAATAATTTATACATTTGTTTACGCAATTAGTTATATAAATAAAATATGAAAAATTCAAGTGGTGTGTCAAGGAATCAATGCAAGATTTTCACACTTATTTTCTTGAATTTCTCCAACAATTAACAAATGTTTCGATTCCCGCATTGGATCATTCTTAATATTATACGCCAGATTTTAACTCGCAATGTTTTTTCTTGTGATGTTGCACATTTTAATCTAGTCAATGTTAATGTTACATATAAATGCAGTCGTTCGCAAATGCGATTCTTACATCAGATTGAATTTTAATATTGTCGGTGTGATAAAATCAGTTGTGTATCGTATATTGTGTGTCTAGATGTGTGTAATAAAGTAATCGTATCGACTATGTTATAATTAGTAGTATTTTAAAGAGATTTTATATATATAAAGATGTATGTGCAATGTTAAACTAAATTATTTTACTAATAAATAAATAAATAAAATAAATAATCATTTTATGTTAACAATTAACATTGTCTATTAATGAACATAGCGCTTTCCGTCTCATTTATTGATTATACAGAACGAACGTTCTTCATAATTTCAAGCTTCCGCAGTATTAGTTATGAAAACCATCACTCTGTTTACTCTTGTTACATGTTTGAGCTGATTATTTCGAAAGTATGGTGTAAATCCAGTTCTATATTCCAATCCATTTCAATGAGCAGCGAAATGAACTAAAACAATATTGTCATTTTTATGGTATCTGGACTGGTTTTACAACACTTTCGAAAGATAAGCGATCAAATTGATTATTTATATAAAGTTCGATCGCGATTAAACGCTAATTTCACTGGACCAGAACCAATTGATAGTTACAATCACTTGAGATAAACGGAAAGCGGAAAGAAGCGATTTGCTACTAAGATCTTCACCCGTAGTAATCGGTGCGCATCCATTAACTCTACCGAAATTACGACGGATAACGGTACGCAACATCACTTAAAAAGCCTCTCACGCAAATTTGACGGACTCACGACTGAATTATCACATCACGCACGAGATTCTGTAATTTATGAATTTTTAAACATTTTTTTATACATTATTGTAAAATACGTCACATGGAATTTAATTTCTTCTATTTTCACAACAGGATCGAACAACCATATTTTTTTATATTGTTTAGTATATAAAATTTATCATTCAATACAGGTCAGTGCCATTAATAGCAATAAAATATAACCAGAAAACATTTTTCACAACAAAACACATCGACGTATATATATTTTGTGAATTTTATTAATTTAGACGTAGAGTCAAAGAAACATTTATAATTTCTCGTTATTTAAATCGAGCCAATTTCTTTGTGCTTTGAAATAATTATTTATAAGTATTTTCTTTACTTCGACATAATTCGTAAAAATGTAGTCGTTTATGAACACAAAGATGCGCGATTAGACCGAAGAATCTCTATTTTAAAAAATATCAGGTACAACCAAGTCGTCATCTCCGTACTCTTCATTGTACTCCTCGGCTCCGGGCGGCACGAAAATTCCGCCGAGTACACCCGAGAGATTTTCACCCAGCCCCATCGCCGAAGCTACCCCAAAGACCAATCTCATCATCAACAGCCGCATAAAATTTACCACGTTGGTTTCCTTGCTCTGCAGCGATAGCTGCGTCGTTTTCTTCGATCTGCTATCTGCATATCGAATCTGCGAATTACGAGATACTTTTCAGAATATTCAAAGAGTGTAATTAAACGTTCCGAAGTGAGGAAGAGGTAAAAGTTAAAGATAATTCAAAATTATAGTATCAAATAGTTCGAGATTCATGCCTGTCGACTGTCGACAGTAAACACAATAATAAAATGTTGATTTTTAAACACACTATTGATTAGCGTTCATATGACTCGATGTAAGAGGGCAATTCGAAGATGAATCGAATTCAAAAGCAAGGAAAAAAAAGTGCGTACTTACGCTCGTGCAAATGAGCAAAACTCCTAACAATATTATTCGCGATCTCATGGTGCGCTTGTCGATGAGCGCGATATTGACTTCCGGCGACGAAGAAGTCGACCGGCCGTGCGAGAGCTCGGTGGCGATCGGCGTTTATCCAGGAAAACGACGGCGACGTCGCGATATTTGCATACGAACGAAGCATCCGCACCACGCGACGAACGATCTATCGCGATACGTTCGCCGAACAGAACTGAGGAAAATCGAACGAACGGCTAGGAGGCTCTTCGGTTCCACCACGACGACAACGACGACGACGACGACAACGTGCGCGGCGCGCCGTACACACGTCGCTTCGAGAAGCGAAGCGAAGAAAAGAAAAGAGAAGAGAAGCGAAGCGCGCGGGCTGCGGCATAGTCGAAACGCACGATCGGCGCGATGACCCGCTCCCCCGACCGAGCAAGCGAAATCGACGCGCCGATATACACACCAACTACGAGATCCCAGAACCTAAGTTATTCTACCGATAACGGTACACCACGAAAAAAAAGGCATCCAGGCCAGTCTCGCCGCGGCTCTCGGCTTCGTGTGTTTCGCGCGCGCCTCGTGCGCCATAAGGTTGGACGCCAGTCATTGGACCGCTTCAGTTCGCCTCGCGCACGTCGTCACATCGCGATGTCCGACATGAGCGTTTATTGCTACATCACGGCGTTTTCACGCTAGATCTGAGCAAATATCATTATCTAGCGCAATCATGCTCAAATTTTAACATCTTGGTTGTTTAGCGAGATTCTAGGAAATACTTATACCTCGAAACGTATTAGTAGAGGCTTCCCATATCCGAAATAATAGGAAGACAAAATCGTTCGGATAATAGAACAAACACATATCAAATTTCATTTATTCAAACAGAAACTTAAATTTTTAACAAAAAAAATTTCATGCATTCAAAAAAAACTCAAATTCTTTACGTAAAGAAAACAAAATTTATTTCACAATATGTTTTAACATTCGGATAGTAGATCGTTCGGATATTAAATATTCGAATAATGGAACTTCGGATATTAAGTATTCGGATGATGGAACTTCGGATATGGGAGGCTCTACTGTATTATATTAGTGACTGTGGCAATTTTTTCCTCTTTTAACTAAATCGGAAAATTATTTCATAAAAGATTATTATTTTTACTTTTATTGGCAAGGCTATAGCAAAATTTGATTATTGTTTCAGTTAGAACTGAGAAAATTTATTTATTAATTTACAGGATATGAATTACTGGCAGATACAATTGTATTACAATTTTTGAAAAATGAAAAAAACTGTCTATAACAAAAAATTTGTGCCGCAAACTTTTTTTTATAAACAGCTTTTGACGTCAGCTCTTTCCAACGATGTACAATTCGTCACAGAATTTACCATTCTTCATTTTTACAATTCGTACTGATATGATGTTAGTAATAATAACCTCGTGTTTATAGTTTTACTACCAATTAAATTGTAAATTACCGAAAAATTGTTACTATAAATTATGATAATTTCAAATATTGATATATTAAAATATCAACCCAAGAAAAAATTTGTTATATATAATTATATACAAAATATGTCCAAATATAAGTATACTAGTATACTTTGGTATACTCTAACCAGAATAACGTCAAAAAGGGTCAAGACTTCTGCATTCATCTAATACACGAGATAGATAAAAACAGATAAAAACTAAAATACGAAATTTTCTACTCTTGCTGTATCAGTAATTTATTACTTATTTATTTTGTAAATATTTTAATACCATTATATCCAATTGACTTATTGAATGAAATACAAATTACATGATGATATATTCTCGATTTATGCAGTTTCGCGGCTAACATTAATTTCGATTATCATCAACCCTGCACTGTGTGTTGGCCTGCTTCCTATTACGCGGGAAAATGATCTGACGCGGTAGATCGCGAGGAGCTGCTAGAAAACGCGCGAGAAATTAGCCTGAATCGTAAGCGCCGATGAAATCTGGCACGGATCGTTAACCGGCGCATCATCCATTCGTGCCGTATATTACGCGATGTGTTACGAAATTTTTTTGCCCATCGTAATAACGCCAGCCACCATCCTCGCGGTTATCTTAGATATCTATACTTGAAGAAAACCATTCAAGATTCGAGCTACTTGAGAAATGTGTCTATCATTAGCAGTACTCTAATAACTTTAACGAACTCACTTGTTTCTTCTACCTTTTTTTTCTATTCACTGCTACGTGATTATTAGAAAATTTGCTTTACATTCAATTAAAAGGAAAGAAAATATGCGAAAGACTTTCTACAAATGATAAGTAAACGATACAAAGTCGCGGAATTGTTGAAACAATTAAAGGGCCGCTGAAAATAAAAATGACAATTTTCTCGTAACACTAAATAATTATAATAACAAAATCCTTTACTTATTGTGACTTTTATTTTCAATCGATATAGCGACGCTGCATTTATTATTTCTGTGCCGACAGATAACGCGCATAATTAATAAGCAATTATGTATACATCGATAATAAAAATAATAAGCTGTCCACAAATGGCGGAATACACGGTCCATGAATGACGATACCGGTTGTGACGTCCGATCAATGTTTAAAATTAAAAGACAACGACGATGCGATGACGATGGCGAAGAAAGAGAGAGAGAGAGAGAGAGAGAGAGAGAGAGAATTTCCTTCAGATTCGATCGTCGATCCATCCTGGCGACAAACCACCGACGATGAAAGGCAGGATGCGACCGGGACCGGACGTAACCAGCGTAGCATACGCAAACAGTTCCAGAAACGAAGGAAACACCTCGATCGTCGCGTTGCAATAACTTATACTCTGTTACGATCAAGATAATGCCGCTAAGTATGTCGCTATACGTATACCTTCCAAGTCAATTGCTAAATAAAATAAAGGTATACCCTTTTAAAAGGTAGCCATTAAACATTCACGAAGCCACGTTTGTCTGTGCCTTCTGCAACAGTCGAATAAATTTTTTACAATGTAATTTTAATTCAAATCAAACGAGAACGCCTTCATCTTTAACGATCGTATAGCTAAATAGTTAGTGATTAAACAATGATAAAAACAATATAATGTTGTCAGTAGATCGAATAAGAGTTAAAATATAGGCGTTGTTAATTGAAATATAATTAATTTGTATACACAGTAAACGCTGGACGTTTTGGGCTCAATTAACCTATGTTTTAGCTCTTATTTGACCTACCGACAACGTTGCATTGTTTTTACATGTACAGAGCACGAATTATTTTACTAACATTTATTTCACTTAGCGCTTATATTTATTCGTGTAATTTTAATCGTTTATTTCCGACGCTGGATGGGTCGTCTATTATTTTAAAATATAAAAAAATACAGTGTCAAATTTTATGTTTTTTTTTATACTAAAAGCCTAATCTTTAACTCCAAAATAAATGATTGTTAAAAAATTGTATATTAAAATTCTTCTTTTCCAAAGGATTGTCGTAGAAAATAAGTGTAATTGTACATCGTAAGAACGTTTAACTTGTAATTTACAGTAATGTAACAGTAAATATAAATTCGACAGAACAATGAAAGTTAATAAGAATCGACATGTTTTTCTGTTATTACGACCGAAACATACGCTATCACGTAAACGGTGGTAAAATGTTGGCGGAGTTCATAGATCCAGCTGGGACATTATCTGACTCGAGCAACAGCTCACAGTACACAAGTACCTAGCTATATCAAATACATGCTGAATTGTGGAATTAAAAGCACATGTTCCATACACATTTCTCGGGAATAACTATTATTTGAGAAACTGGTTCGTACTAAAATTGATATTGTTAACGCGCGATATGCGCGCACGCTTATAATCATTCTTACATTGAGCCTTCAATTTCAATTGACCGCGCAAAACGGCGAGTCGAGATTCACCGCGCAATCATTCGCAATTATCGCGAACGCATCATTAGATCCTATGTCTTCCATCTGGCTCAGCTCGGAAATTAAAAAATCAGTATTCCGTTATCGCCTCCCTTTCTCTCTTTCTCTTCCTCCCACGTCTCTTTCCCCCTCCTCCCCTTCTCTCTTTCTTTAGTTTGTTTGCATTTTGCGTTAGATACAATTTATAATAGTCCAATGACACAGATGAAATGATTAAAGGGACGATCCGCCAGTAATGGTTACGTCAGCGTGAAATATTGATCATTATTGGCAGAAGATAGTTTATTCCTCATATACGTATTGCATGCCGATATAGGTAGGTACATGCCGTCAGGTATTGGAACAATAGTCCTCTTCTGATTCACCCGCCATTCGGTTTCCTCCTTTACGCCTCACATCCTGCAAGAGAGACGATTCCGATCCTCTCTCTGTCAGTGCACGCTTTACCTTCGTGCATGACACTTTGTTTGAACCTCGCGTCGTATTCCGCTCCGGCACTCCGTTTTATATAAAAACCAACAATTTCTTAAACCACTTATTCTCCCAAACTTTTATAAACTAACTAACAGTTCTTCAATTTTTTTATATAAATTATTAATTTTAGTTCAATATTTAAAAAAAAGGGGGGGAACCATTTCGCCAATATGTTACAAATAGAACGAATATTCGATACGAACGGGAGAGACGTTGGGCTAATTTTTTCTTTAAAAATTGCTAGTCCAATTTTTATATAAAGGAATAAATGGATGTGATTGTATAAACCAGAGACTTAAAATTACGGTGCGTGTCGCGCTTTTGACAGGCAGAGTTTCGATCGTTGGGTTATCAGGGGTTGATGTGGAGAGATCGTTGCTCACACGATGAATGCGGAGGAAGCTAAAGTGGGCTGCTTTCAAATGGTGTTAGTGTTGCTACTCGGAATAAACTATGTCATCGTCGCCATGAGTCACGCGTTACCAATTTTTTATAATTATACACCAAAATTTTATTGTCAGGTATGAAGAAGTGTAAAAGCTCGAAATAAATTTTAGAAATTTTTATTTTAATGCGATAAGAAACGAATCTGTTATTTCAATTCAATAACGAGAGACATAAATAAATAAAATCTAACGGTGCTAGAACGTTAATTTGGACGATTAATGTCCATTTCCACCAATATATAGTACATAGATTAACTTTGATTTCAGTTTGACTTACCTTACCTTATCCTTTCCTCTTATTTTTTTTTATCTCATCTTTTTCCAATTCTTACATCTAAAGAAAGATGAAGAGTAAGTTGAACTGACGTCGAAGTTAATGCTGCGTTGGTGAAAATAGATATTATACGTTAAAAAGTATTAAACGTTAGACGTAAAAATACATTTTATGTTTTATATGTATAAAACATGTATATAAAACTAATATATATATATAAGAAATTTAAAATAAAAGAAATTATATAGTTAAATTACATTTAGCAAAATTTTCTACCTATAGAATTTAGAATTTACGTTTTCGTTCTGGATTATGACATTAATTTTACACCTAAATATAAAAAAAAATACCAAGAAAAAGATTACTTAAAAAGGGAAAGATTCTCACTCTTCAAAAATACAATAACTTGATATTGTGAGCGATATAAATCAACTGTTTTCTTTTTTTGTACATATCTTAGACAAAAAATTCAACTAATAAAAATTATGGCTGTCAAACTACGGCAAATTCATCGATCCTGACCAATTTAACTTTTACATCATCAAAAGTGCCAGTGCTTACGTCCTGTTCTGGCGAATACCGCTTCGTGACGGAGTTTATGGAAAACAGCGTAGTCACCGAATGGGGTTTAGTGTGCGAGAAACGATATCTATCTCTTCTCGGGCCGACCGTTTATTACACAGGGATACTTCTGGGTGCATGGATCACTGGAATTCTAATTGATCGTATCGGTAGACTTCCAGTACAGGCGATATGCCTTTACGCGCAAGGTACAATGGCAGTCGCACTCTATATTGTGCAGGTAAAAAAAAACCTTTCATCACGATGTTCGACAACTATCTAGAATACTAATCCGATAAAGTGAGAATTATTATATTTTTAGTAACACGAGAAAATTTATTTGAAACAATTTTATGAGAAAATATTAAATTTATATTAATTTTCTCAAATTCTTAAAAAAAGTGACTTAGATTATTGCACTAATTTTTCGTAATAAAATACGATTGATAGTGTTCTCTATTAATTCTTTTCACTAATTTTGATGAATTATCTTGCATCTCAACATTGTGTATTTGATGACAGAATAAAAATAAAGTAATATAGACGAGATTTCTTGTCCATGTGATAACAATTGAAATTTAGAGATATTAAAAGAGGGTAAAATTTACGACTTTAGAGCTATCCTGCGTTTCTGGCACTACGTGGTCTTCAAGGAGTTTTCGTTCAAGGCTTGCAGAATTCCACGTATATTCTCTCCCTGGAACTATTTCCAGCGCGATCTCGAACTGTCGTCGCTTTGATTATGCAGATTTCCTGGTCGATCGGTCTCATACTGCTCGCAGTACTCAGCTACATGATTCCCGATTGGCGAATTTTACAGTTGGCTGTTTCCGTACCCACCGCGATCACCGTGCTTTACATTTGGTAAGGAAATGAAAAAAAGAAAAGAGAAAAAATCGCAGACTAGAGCAAAAATTAAAAAATCTTCAAGATATTTTAAAAATGTCTCAAAATTAACAAATTTTTTAAATATTTATCAGAGAGAGAGAGAGAGAGAGAGAGAGAGAGAGAATCTGTGACATTGAAAAATATAAAAGAATCTCTTCTCAAACAGGATTATATCGGAATCGCCGAGATGGCTATTGGCTAAAGGAAAATTAACAGAAGCCGATATAGCGCTTGAAAGAATCGCAGTATACAACAGCTGTTGCATTGGATTGCGAACGAAGAATATTCCTGCGGAAGAAGCATGCGTGAAAAGTAACACAACACCGATAAAACCGGAGAGGAAGTCGCGTGTCATCAGCGTCTCCAGCGAACTTGAGAAAGCGAGGGCTGACGAAAGTCAACAAGAAGAAACTACGAACTTGTTAAACAAATCGGAACCAACCGAGCAAAAAAGTATAGGTACAAATAACGGGGACATTGTATATAATTTTTTCTGATAACATTCAATAGAAAGAAATCTATTTTAGAGACAACTGTAGAAGCCAATTCGACCGACCCGGAAAACAAAATTTCCAATGTAGAGTCACGTCGAGAGACGTCAAGTTCGGCAAAACATTTTGACGAGAGGCACCTGCCTTCGAGCTCAAAATGGCGTGACCCAAAATTAAAAATAATGACACAATCGGAATGCGATCAGAAGAATTCTACGAAAGGCACGGAGGATCAAGTAGTATTGCGTAGAATAAAGAAAGAAAAAACGTGCGAAAATGAAAAGGAAATGAGAGCTAGCGTCAAGAAACAGACCGCGAACAAAATAAATTCAACATTCAAGAATGCAGTCGAATCGTCGATATTGAGGAAGCATGGCGCTATAATGATTTGTCAATGGTAAAATATTTTACAGATTTCACATTAGCTCTTTTTCTTTGACATCTTCGTTTATTTTGATTTTTTGAATGCAATAATAATGCTTTAGATGCTCAAAAAGTTTTAACTTAATGATTTCATTTAAGGTGGACGTGTGCGATAGCGTGGAGCATACTTGAAATTGATGATCTGACGCCAAGTTTTCCGGCGCAGTTTAACAGGCACATCACGTTTGCCCTGAGTGCAGCTCTCGAAATGGCGACATACACATTTGCGTACTTTGTATTATCTAGATACGGTAGACGGCTGCCAATGTGCACATACCAGTCCGTCAATGGCATAGTTTGTATTTTAATTGCGGTTTTCTTCATTTTAACCACTGCCACTACACTGCCGATGCCGTTATTAAGTATATTAAGTACGTACATAAAACGAAAAGGATACAGATTCCTCTATTGCAGCACGTTTATCGATTCATTTATTACATTTTTCTAAGTATTACAAGATATTCTTGACACATGTAAGATTTTTATTTCAGATCTCGCAAAAACGATAATGTTGCTGTTTGGCAGAGTGAGTGTCACGAGTACCCTTTCTATCGCCTACTTGTATACCGTTGAAATATTCCCAACGGTGATACGAGGTAGCTGTTTAGGCTTATGCGTGGTGTTTGCAAAAATAGGTAGCCTAAGCATGCCGTATTTACTTTTATTGGTACGTCATCCACTCGTTCAAATAATTTTCTATTATTCTTTCAAAGTGCAATATCTGTTAATTTGTACTATTTCCGATGAATCGCCAATTGAAAAATCAGCTAATCGATAGTTATTGGAAATCTAAAATCTTTTTATTAGAAGCAACATATGTCACTTCCGATACCATTACTAGTCACTGGAATGTTATGCCTCGTCTCTGGTGGACTGGCTCTGATTTTACCGGAGACTCTGAATAAAATTCTACCAGACCAAGTGATGGATGTGGTAAATGTAATCAGCGACAATAATTGCAAGAGTGAAAGTGTCAATGTAGAAAATGGCGTGAAGGAAGAAGATTTGACAGAGAGGCAAATTCTGAGGGAGAAACTCTTTTCAGAAGACTGGGTCGATGCTGGTAACGGGATTCTGGTAAATTTCACGGAAAATAAAAATGCCGAGTAATTTATAAAATAAAATGACTTTATATTAAAATTATTAGTATTTAATGGACATCTTCGCTCCACTTTATTCATACAAAGTTCCACGTGCTCCAATTGCCGATGTAAAAGATTTAAAAGACTAATTTACTTGTGATATTCATTTATTAAATGAATATTATACATATGTTTATAAAAAAATATCATGCTGTATGTAAAATGGAAATATAAATCAGATAAATTATCATATTCATAGCAATAGCCATACTTATTTTAATTTTAAGGCTACAAAATAGCATATATTAAACTTTCATTTAAGAATAAAAAGACTCGGGATGAGCAAGATCTCAGCAGAGGCAACATCCGTGTTTTAAAAATATATATAAAGAAATTTCATGCGTTTCATATACAAAGTGTCCGGAAAGTCGCTACGAATATTTCGGGACGTGATTTGGAACCCCAAAAGAAGGAAAAAAAGCTATATAAACATGGGTCCTGAAATAAGTCGTTTCCGAGTTAGTCACTTTTATGTTAAAAAAAAATTGTATTTTATAGTCCGCGTGGCATCCTTCCTTAAATTTTTTTATTAAATTCCTAATTTTTTTATTTTTATTTCTTTTTTTAATTTTTAAATTTTATTATTTTTTAATTTAATTAATAGTTTTTATTTTTTAATTTTTTTTAATTTTTCAATATTTGTAATTACATTATTTTTTAACACATATTATTTTTAAATCGAATTAAATAAGGTGTTCAAAATGATCACCTTCAGCACGAATGCAGGCCCTTATTCTCCTTTCAAAGGAATTTCGAACTCTATGAAAAACATTTGGATCCGTCCTTATTTTTTTTAACATAAAAGTGGCTATAACTCGGAAACGACTTATTTCCGGACCTATGTTTATATAGCTTTTTTTCCTTCTTTTGGAGTCCCAAATCACGTCCCGAAATACTCGTAGCAATTTTCCGGACACCCTGTATATATAAAAGTAAATAAGACGGTCAAAATTAACAAGCAAAACAAACAAAGGATGTAATTTAAAGATAAGTAATTGTCATTATTTTAATAAAAAAGACGAGTTTTAATTATACTAAGACGGTACGTTTCGGCTCTACTTAGCCTTCTTCAGGCAAGCAATTCTTATTGAAGCTTAACGAGACGTTTTTAACAACAATATTAACAACGTTCCGTGATTACTATAAAATAAGTGCTAATCACTCCTTTAATTGAGAGAAACTTAAAATTCTCGACACCGAACCAAATTTCCACAAAATACTAATTTCGGAAATGACATACATTAAATAAACAAATGGATTAAATTCACACAATAACACCGAACTTCTACATAATTCTTATTTTTATTTACTTGACTCGTTCAAATACAGTTAAAGACACACAGTAACAATGCTCGTTTAAACGTTCTGCCTTAGTCATGCTTCGTTTACCCTGACAATAAGATCATCATCCGATAATAAACGCTCGCACAATTTAATTTTGACATTTTACCCAAATAAGTTAATTTATCTGTCGCGGAATTAATTTATGGTATATTATTTACATAATAGATCCATCATTATTATAATTAAAACTCGTCTTTTTTTATTAAAATAATGGTAATTATTTATTTTTAAATCGCATCCTTTGTCTGTTTTGCTCATTAATTTTGACCGTCTTATTTACTTTTATGTTTGACAACGATGCGAACGTTCATGTTTAGATTTATATATATATATATATATATATATATATATATATATATATATATATGTATGTATGTATGTATGTATGTTATAAGAAACAATAGTATAATCACTCATCACGTACAAGATATTCGATTGCGTCTCTCACTCGTAATATACATGAAATATAATGTAAACTATTAGCGTCACATGTGAATGTATACACATTCGCACGATATAAATTAGACTCAAAATATTCACTGTTATTTCTTTTCTCATTCATTCATCTGGGAGAACAATCTCTTTTCCTTGATTTCATGCCAATGTTAAATATAATAAAATATAAACATTTCGACAGAAATGAAACACAAGATGCTGTAAAAAAACTTGAAAATAGCTTAAGATAGACATAACATGTATATATGAATGTTTCGTTATACTTTAAAGTATTGTTGCACCTAAAGATCCTCACACAAAGTGTTCACTCACACAACTTTAATGCTATAAGGAAATAACAATCGCAGTTACAATACATCCATACAAAGCGACACAATTCTTAAAAATCTCTAGGTTTTTAATGAATGTCAGTTCATTGTCAGAGAAATCAATTGTCACTTGTCGTTTATTCATTTTTTCGCACAATTAATTCAATGTACAGATGATCATTTAAAAAGCAGATTCTCATAGTGTACATTACGAGAATGTAACACTATTATATCGAGATATACATATAGACCGAGATATACATATTCATAGTTTATTCTTATTTCAAGATCGTCCTAAGTTATGTCTTAAGATGCTAATACGGCTCTCTGATTGGTTGATGACTTTTTAAGATGGTCTTAAATATAAGAATCGACTATAAATATCAGTCATAACAATTACAATAAGACCAAACAGAAAAAAAATTAATTCTGTTGATGCAAATGTTCTTTTTTTGATTTCTTTAATAAATAATTTATTCAGATTTATACAAAATATATGATTCAATGACGAAAATCAGAGAGTTTTGTGAATTATCACAGTCAAGTAGCAATAACCTAAATCAATGGGCTCTTCTGTAAAAAAAACCTATCATACTGGAAAAATTATACAAGATTTAGATTTTATACAAATAGAATGAATATAAAATTACAACTTTAGGGAACCTTTGAACCAGGTTGAGCAATACCATTATTTTGAGAATTAGTATGTTGCGTTTGTTCAGCAGCCGTTTGCAGAAGTCTTGTTCGACGTCTCGTATAATGTTGCCACAGTAGAATCTGCTGATCGTCGATAAACTTTGTACATTGAGAATTCACAACTTCTCTTCTAAAATGCTCATACTGCAATAAATCCAGGAAATACAAGCACATGGGGTACTTTAAATACTTTGCATATTCTGGTTCTTTCCAGTATAATAGGTACTTGAGGTAATTGATAAACGTCATATCTTTGAAGTAGCCACGCTGTGCCAAAACTAGAATTACATTTATCATAAATAAAATAATTTTTTCCTTTAAAAATAAGGCAAAAAATGCAAGGATTATTCTTACTTACAATTCAAATAATTTGGATTTGCCAGGCATTGTACAAATTCTAATTCAACCTGAAACCGTAGTCGCTGTTGATCATCTGTCTCCGCAGCCCCTGAAATATAAATTTTGATTTGTTCTTGTTCCTTTGAAATAAACTCAAAAGAAAAACTGATCAATAAACTATAGTAATGTAACATGATGACACATTTAGATAAAATTAGATGAAATTGGTCATTATACAAATTACATAGTTCAACAAGATAAAAACAAATTAGAACCAAATTGTTTAAAGTCAAACGATTCTCTTGGAAATCCGTTTCGCAATGTATTAAAAAATTATAGCTGTACAATTTAGAGAAGATAGGTTAGAATAGAGTTTAAACACACGGTTGATAATGTACCGTTCATTCCAATGAAAGGTTTTCTGCCTTTCATGAGCCCCGGCGGATCATCCAGTCGGTTCATAGTACAGCCACTTTTGACGAATATTTAATACTTATCGTTCTTATAGCAAACATGCGAAAACACAAAATCAGGACAAAGTAGAATTGTCACTACGAATCAATGAACTCCACCAAGTCCACCAATCTCACTTATGTTCTGTGCTGAACAGCACTCTCCAGCACTCTCACAAGTGAACTGAAGTGAACTCTGGTGAACTCGTCAACTCGCCGCAGTCGCCGCATGCCGCGCGTAGAGTCCCTAGAAGTAGAGAGTCTGGACGTCTCGGGGTTCCACGTGATTGGATGCACGTAATTGTGCATCTAAAATGGCAGCACCAATACGGATCCCTGTTTAATCTTCTTTAGCCAATGCGATAACAGCATACAACACGTTCAAGTGCACACAATGATAAACATACACACACATAAGCTCACTTACATACACTGACATATTCATCACCGACATTTTAGGGGCAGATGTCCAGACTCTCTACTTCTAGGGACTCTAGCCGCGCGTAGAGTACCTCTAGTAAGAGTATGGACACCGTTAGTCGATTTTTGATTGGTTCCTCGATTCGCCATATGTAATAGGGAAATAAAAGAGGGAAAATTGAATTCATTATTGTGTATACTGATAAAAACAAAAAATATACGCGTGATTTTATATACAATTTAATAAACAATGTTATATACTTGTATATAATCGATTTAAGTTGAATCCTGTTAAGGCTAATTATTATATTTTGTTATTTCTTTGAGTGATATAGTGATGCTTAGTGAAGTCAGGCATCGTTCAAGTATGTCATCGTGTATTTCTGTGAAGTTATTCATTTTATTCATTTTTTTTTTTTTTTTTTTCATTTATCTATAAATTATAGAAAACCCGTCATAGGTTCCCTATTAATGGCGGACGATGTCCATACTCTTACTAGAGGTACTCTAGCCGCGCGCCGATCGCAGCGCCAATCCAACTGAAGAAACGATATTTGATAGAAATAAACTTTTATTATGCAATCGTTTTATATTTATCGTTTGTATAATATTTATTTATTAAATTTATTTAAATTTTTTTATGTCTTTAGACATACATATAATTTATATAAATTAAATGTAATGTCAAACTAAAAAAGACTGTTATTATAGTTTATTATGATCAATTATAAAATAATAGTTTCCACAGCAATTATTAGAAGTAATAATTATTTATAATTACTTACAATTTACGGATTCTATATGCACGGTCACAACCTATGTATAAAATGTATAAAAGTTATACAACAATGCAAAATAGCAAACCAGTTACAGGACAAATTTGTGCTATTTAATGCATAATAACGAAGTCGAACTATAATTGCTGTCAAGATGTCAAGATTTTAATTTGTAATTACAATAACACTAAATAAAACTCTATGCATTAAATTGCCCATATCTCTAGCTCTGTGTTATAAAATCGCGCGTCCTTCTTTCGTGACACGCAGTAATACTTTGAAGAGCCTGTGAGCAACACTCGAGTTCTTTAGTCGAGTGTCATTTAAGTAAATATTTTTCTTGCCTGAGTGCAATTTAAACAAGTAATTTTACCTGTGCTTTTTTAACATAATTATTACAATTTCTATTCATATAACACTTGCTGATGCAAGAATACAATTTGTATTATAATTCTAATCTAATTGTTATGACGTAACTTAAATTTTAATTAAAGACATTTATCATTAATAATAAACCGCGAATTATAAATAAATAGATAATAATGAATTATATAAACCGCGATATTTTTAAATTCCATTTTTATTAAACTTATTTAAGACACAATATTATTTTAAATGTAAAAGAGACTACAACAAATTTAATTTAGATAAAGATCATTTCTAATCAGTGTTAAAAACATTTTTTACATCAATAGAAAATTACTCAAGTGTCGCTTGAGATGTCGTTAATCAAGAGGATTTCCTACGATGAAGAAAAGAAAAAAAATCCCGAGCTGAAAGATTCCGATATACAAATCTTAAAGGATTGGTGCACGAAGCAACAGCATCTTCCGAAAATTTCAGACGCTGAATATGTACTGTTCTTGCACAGTAATTATTATCGCATCGAGCCTGCTAAAAACACCATTGAAGAATATTACACTACTAGAACTCACATGCCAGAATTTTTCTCTGACAGGGATCCACTTGGAACAAAATCATTGCGAGAAGCATTTCAAACTACGTAAGTATTAATTAAAATAATTGTTAACTTATATTTTAACCAGGCTTTCGGAATAAGTAACGCGTTACATGTAACATTATGTAACGCGTTACATGTAATATTACAGTTTTTGTTACTTTTTTACGATAACGTTTATTACTTTTTTTCTGTTTGTAACGGTAACATTATTATTTTTATTGTTACATTAATTTTTTTCATTACCCTCATGCATGTTCAATAAATCGTGCTCTGAATGCGCGTTATTCATGTGATTCAATAGAAATATTATATTCTGATACAGTACTTTATATCTTGAGTTGCACTCTGCACTCCGTTAGCCACTGTCGGTGTACTAAATAATTTAGACATTACAAATATCTATACTATCGATTTTTTAATACTAGTAATGATATTAGAATGATCTAAATTTTTGTAAAAATAAATATACTAAAAAATAAAAAATTGGAAAAATTATTAGATAAGTTTAATATAAAGAAAAACTTGCTTTATACAGAATAACTTATAGAGTTTTAAATTTTAATATTTATTATTGCATTTAATATTGATTATCAAATAATGTGTTTTTAAAATCTAACAACTTACTGCAGCATTACAAAAAAGTAACAAACCGCGTTAACTTTTCAAATCAATAACGATAACAACTTTTTACAAAAAAAAACAAAAATAACCATAATGTATTATTTTTTTAAAGTAACGTTTCCAATCTTGATTTTAACAATGTATTCAAATAATAGATAATTAATAGATAATGAAATATTTCTCCACATAAAGATTTATTTCTA
This sequence comes from Solenopsis invicta, assembly GCF_016802725.1. Classification (NCBI taxonomy): domain Eukaryota; kingdom Metazoa; phylum Arthropoda; class Insecta; order Hymenoptera; family Formicidae; genus Solenopsis; species Solenopsis invicta. The sequence continues at coordinate 690,260 of NC_052665.1, forward strand.
TCATTTTTAATCGTCCAAAATAGAAATTTATCTCACAATACCCACAACAAAAAATATTCGTAAAAGAAGCTGTCGAGTGTACTTGACAAATATGGAAATATGCTTTAATCCAGTCGTGAATTAAACAATTAAATTTATTTAAAAAGGGCGCAGATAACATTGTCAATGCCAACAAAGGAAGGATACAAAATTATTTATTCGAAGTTAATAGATTACGAAGCGTCACATTTTGTTTATAACGATGTCATGAAGTACTTTTCTATGATGGTCGACATGTGGCTGTACACCGAAGGGACCGCAGAAGGTCATATAATTGTTATAGACATGATAAATGTTTCCTTCGCTCATGCTGGCCGTCTTAATCCCCTTGGGATTAAGAGATATCTTTATTATTTACAAGAAGCTATACCAATCAGACTTAAAGGTTTGCACTTTGTTAACACTAACGCAGTCATGGATATCATTTTGGCAATGATGAAGCCGTTTATGAAGAAAGAATTAATGGACGTGGTAAATATAATAGAAATATTTTATATTAATTAGAGAGTGCTACATAAATAGATAAATCAATTTTTTTGCGAATTTATATAAAACTTGTTTATCAACAATTTTTAAATTATTTTTTTTCTAAAAAAACGTAAATTCGAGATGTCATTATTTTATTCCTGAAATTGTTTTAGTAAATATGAAACGTGTCTTACACAATATATGTTTAACATATTTTCAGTTACATATTCATACCACGAAAGATACATTAGCAAAGTTTATACCATTGGAAGCATTCCCATGCGATGTGAATTTAGATGGAAAATCTAAACCGTTGAAAGAACAGCAAGAGCAACAATTAAAAAAGCTACAGGATCATCGTGAATGGTTTCTACAAGATGAAGTCATGGGTCGTGTAAACGAAGCGTTAAGAATCGGCAAAAGCAAAACGATTGATATGTTTGGAGTCGAAGGAAGTTTCAAAAAATTAGATATTGATTGATTTATTTAGTTTAAAATCGAAAAAGTAACCGTATAAAGTATTGCTTAAAATATAGTTGTCCTTTATATATGTGTGCTAAAAGCAAATCAAAATTTAATACTTGTAATAGTAACACTAACAGTGATAAAAATATAGAGATTATCCAAAATTTCATAATTCATTTATTGGCAATTAATACTAATGTTGCATAAATGATGTATTTGAGTATTTGTCCTGAAAATTAAAGATTTTATTCTAAAAGACATGCAAATTATAATAATTATGTAATAATATGTGCAGTTATATAAATATACTTACATAACAAGAATAACAAGAATTATAACAAGAAACTCTATAAAAACGTTTTATCTCTACATATTAATGAAATATTAAAAATGTTAATAACACGTTTTTGCAATAACACGTTTTAATAATATGTTTTAGTCCCAGTATGATTAATAAACATAAAGCAGAATGATGTAAATTTGTAAAATTACATCTTTATCGGATATTAAAATGTTTTAGTAACTCAACGTTTTAATATAACATTTAGTTTCCGATGGAGATGTAATTTGAAAAATTTGCAGTATCATCCTGCTTTATGTTTATTAATTTATCCAAATTTTTATGTTGCCTAAATGACACCTTTAAGTTATTTTTTAGACGTCTATAAGTAAAACTTTTTTGCAAAACCTTGCACTTTAAAATTTTAATTTTATTACACTATCAAGAGGCGCGGTTGCACCGCGCGCTAAAATGTTACGCAGCGACCAACCTTTTTTACGCAATCTTATCAGATGACATCAAGATTGCAATGTTATTATGGAAATAAAGAAACGATTCATCTAATTACAGTTCTCATAACTAAGAATTTTAATTATAAGCATGCGTGATGGATTTTTTTAGTTGAGTTAATTCGATCTCAAAACACTAAACGCAATTTCATTTATACGTTACATAAAAAAAGAAGTTAAGTATCAAATAAAAAATTCAAGTTACATAGGTAATATTAATTATATAATGTATTCATTCTTACACACATACGCACACGCGCGCGCACACACACATTCCGTTTAACTTTCATGGTTTATGCAGAATTTTCCATTCAGACTGTTTGTAATATTTTGATTAAAGAACTGTTATTTCGTAGTATATTGTGTCGACGATACACACAATTTTAAAAAGCATTCACATCAAAACAAAAGAGTTAAAAGATTATATAATAAAATATGATATTTATAAGAATGTAACTATTAATAACACGATGTTCAAGTGAGTATGTATCAATATCTTCTTTTTTTTGTTAATTAATCAACAGTTCTCCACTTGCAAAGTCCTCTTTGGACTTTATCTGCGATCGTGACGCAGGTATTTTAGTCTTCATGGAGCGCAATCTGAAAGTAATCGTTCTCTGCATAGCGGACGCTTGAAACTCTCGAAACGCTCGGACATTCTCCTTTAGAAATCAGTGTGTAATCGACTTATCGCGTGCGCAGCAGCGATATTCTGTGCTGTGTTACCAGTATTTGTAGGACAAATCCACCTGTGAATAACCGGTTAAAAAACAACCGGTCAAGGTAGGTTAACGTGATCTAATTCTTTCTCAAACTCAAAAAAAAATATTATTTCATCTTCCGTGGATGATTAAATGTGCCAACTATGGAAAGTGTATTGTTTAAAATCCTAAATAAAAGAAAGAGTATAATGTCAATACATATTATATCGTTGAAATTATCTGTGAATAAGAAATTTTCATAAATTATCACGTTTAAATTCAAATAATAGTAATTAAAAATTGTATCGTGTTTTTGAGTTTAAGAAAATATGATTATAAAAAAGGAAAAAAGTATATAAATACAAAATACGGCCAATAAAATAAAATAAATTTGATTATATATATATATATACGTTCCTTTCATTGTCAAAAATATAGGAAAAAATTATCAGCAAAAATGACAAAAAATACAAGGCGAAATAAATGATAAAAAGATATAAGTTATAAAATTGACAGCATAAAAACTTGTGTATACACGCGCGCGCACACGCATGCACTATCCTTATTGCCTATATTAATGTTACATGTGTGTGTGTGCGCGTGTGTGTGCGTGTGTGGTGTTATATGGTAAAAGGAATTATAGGTAAAAGGAGTACTTTTAGAAATTTATTCCCTAATATACCTGGCCTATTCTAATTATTGAAAAATATTATTTACGATTATTACGATAAAGATGCACAAATCTACAGTTTTTGATTATTTGAATTATATAATCTATCATCATGTCGCTTTATTATCATAAACAATATTTTTCCAACTAACACAGACAGATTAGTGAGTAACTATCTAAGATAGATTATATCCGCTGATATAATTCAAAACAACGATTTATTGAGTTTCAAAATCGATCATACTTTTAATCATTCATGAGTAAATATCCGCGTTTAACACGTAGAATTTCTTTTTCCTCTCCGTATGATTTTATATTTGTATATTATATTTTTATTGAGCGCGGATTTCTCAGAAAAAACGATAAACGAGGACAAATTTGTAGGCCGATCAGAGAGCAACGATGTCACTACCAATTCGATACGTCAGTATAGAAGATGAATGCAAACGGAATCCGGAACTCAAGATGTCGGATCTGCAAATGTTGAAGGATTGGATGGACAAGCAGCCTCATCTCCCGCAAATAGAAATGTTGTATTTCGTTATGTTTCTCCACAGTAATTATTATCGCATAGAGCCGACGAAGAAAACAATAGACAATTTCTTTACCATAAGAACACATTTGCCGGAAATATTCTCCAACAGAGATCCAATCGCGTGGAAAGACTTACGACAGGCCTTTTCTATCATGTAAGTTATCCTTAATAAGCCAAATAATAAAAATAAATAAGTATCGTTCAAAATCAAGTATCAAAATATAAGAAAAAAATTTTTTTCGATAATAGAGCAGCTGTGCCATTAGAGGAGAAAACCAAGGAAAAATATATCATGACGTTAGTCAAATTTCTTGATACAAATCCGAGTAAATTTAACTACTTAGAGTGCGCTAAATATTTATTTATGACATGCGAAGTGCAAAATGTGGTACATGGCACCAGCGCAGGACAGATTGTTATTCTTGATGCAGCCGGATTTTCTTTTAGCCACCTCGCTAGTTTTAACTTGGTGATATTGAAAAAAATTTTATTCTATATACAAGAAGCTGCTCCAGTTCGATTAAAGGCTATACACATATTGAACACTATGCCTGTAGTAGATGCACTAGTGAATCTGGTAAAACCCTTTATGAAGAAGGAATTGATGAATATTGTAAGCTAACAATATTATTATACACACACATAAAAATTTCTCTTTTTTTTTCAGAAAAAGAAATATAAAAATGATACGTAAATACATATTTATTATTTCAGCTACATTTTCATTCAAGCATGGAAACCGTAAAAAAATTTTTGCCTATAGAAGGTTTACCAAACGAATACGGTGGGAAAGCAGGATCTACGGAAGAAATAACTGCTAAACACATCAAATTGTTGGAGGAATTTCGCGATTGGTTTCAATATGACGAAGCTGTGGGACGAGTGAACGAATCATTGCGAGTTGGCAAATGTGAAAATGCGGAAAATTTATTTGGTGTAGAAGGTAGCTTTAAAAAATTGGAACTAGATTAATCGGTCAAATTTAAGAAGATTCTTTAATCTTTTCACATGATATAAGTACTTGATTAAGTTTTAAGAATAAGTTTATGATTATGTAGACATTCGTAAAAATTTTTAAACATTTTAGGAATCTAATAATCAAACTTATGAAAGCACAACGTATTATTAACATTACGAGAGGTTCAAATTTGTACTCGTTAATTGCGCTTGTCTCTTATTTGCCCGATATTTTGTTTAATTTTTAATTATCGAGAGTCCTCGTGATATACTATTTTATAAGATAAACTGTAAAACATGCGTCAATCTCAATTTTTTTTTATTTTATTGAATTCACTTTCGAGAAGTTAATAGTAAAATTTGTGAAAGATCAATGTATTACATTAAGCTTTCATATATTGTACACAAATTAAGAAAAAGGAAACGTTAAAGAGAGAACATAAAACATTAACATTAAGAAAGATTAAAACTTGCGCCTCATTAATCTCTTTTATCATTTCACCAATATTTTTTTTAATTTTCAACTTTTTTAAACATACAGTTTTCATTAAATAACTTAATAAAATATCAATTAGTCTTATGGTAAGAAAAGATTTAAAATAATTTAATCGCAAACAAAATATATAAAGAATTTTTATAAATTATATTTGTGAAGGAATAGGGTTTAAAGAACATTTTAGAAGTAGAGAAAGTTTTACCATATTATTCTTATGTAAGAATATAATAATGTTCTTGAATTTTCTTTAAATATAATGTCACTCTAGAAAACGTGACATCATTTATTCTCCCCCCCCCCTCACCCTCTCTCTCTTTCTCTCTCTCGCTCTCTCTCTCTCTCTCTTTCTTCATTCTTTCTTTTTCCTTACCAAATACTATAAAACGTATTTTTCACAATTTTTAACATACGTAGGGCAAATGAGAGTCAAAACGCGCGGAAATTATTGCTCAAAATAAGTATTTTTAATGTGAATTATATATACTTTATTTCCATTCTCAGCGTTCGTTTTGGCTACTTTTCTAGTCTTTATTAGCAATATATATTTATATAATAAATTTCATAATCCTTCGGATCATGGCACGTTGAGTAAGAAAACTTTTAAAATTAAAAAATTTTTTTTTTGGAAATTATAACTCCGATCATATATCAAAAAGAACATTGACATTATAACGCCCGTTTAAGTAATCAGAAACAATATTGTGAGACAGGGGAACTTGGGACATAACGGGCATAGTTATTTTAAACTAGTTTTAAACATATTAAAAGTAAATAAATCACATTGACATTTTACTAAAATATTCCTTGAAACATCTATTTTAAGAAAAAAACAAGTTTTATTACAAAAGACTAGATTAAAGAGACAAAATTATTGTTTTATTGAAAACGTGCATTAATTCCGCTATTCCTCGTCATGCGGTTATAATGCAATACTTCATAAAACTTGCTTATTTTTCAAAAATTACGTTAAACATTTTTTAAAAATAACTGAGAACACCTAATATAAGTAGGAATATATTATTAGACTTCCAATTAATAATATATATATTTTATTAATAATTTTTTTAAAACATACATATATTACTGTTATTAAAAAATAAATAAAAATTAAAATTTTGTAATATCTATAATTATATATTATATAAAATTACTTGTTATTGATGCTTCTTGGTTATAAATCCCGCACCGAATAAAAAGTTATAAAATTAAAGAAAAAAACTTATTTAAAAAGAAAAACTCGACTTTTTCGTCATTTTTTAGCAAAAAGAAAAGATGTTATTAATATTTTTTATAACTTAACGAGATATAACAGTTATTTTAAATTATCCAAAAATCTAAGCCAATTCAATTATAAGTTTTTGAATTCTGATGTCAAAGGAGTTGAAAAAAATGCGTTTAAAGGTTCAAGTATTATTGCTATAGCCGTAGCTAGGACGAATTTTGTGAGGGAGCTTGGAGAAAAGTAGAGGTGCTTACAATTTAATCAAAATAACATTATTTAATATCAATTTAAAGCCTATTTAAAAAATCAAAAAATTAAATATATTAATATAAAAATTACAAAAACAAAATAATAATGTATTATATGTATGTATAAACAAAAAAAAAATGTCTTCTATTGCATTTATGCATACAAATACAATAATAAACTCCTAACAATTTAAAAAGCAAAAGATTGTATAAAGGTACATTAGTCGTTTCTTATTCCGATTAGAGAATGCATGGCACCCCCTGGTTACGGCCCTGATTATTGCATAATTTTATCTTTTCTTCATTGCTTTAGTCCGCAATACGATCTTCTTTGCGACTTCGGCGCTCTTGATCTTTGCTACATGTTCGCATAATCAACAAAAATTTTGTATTATTGACCTATAATTATGCCTATTGTCTTCACAACTTTTAAACAGTCACATAATCGTCACAGTTTTCAAAATATAATAATGACAAGTTCCCAACAAACTTATCGACAATATACTTATGACAGAGATCGACTGCAATAATTATTCCACATCTGCTCGACAATAAAACTCAGCATATTCATGGTGAATTGACTAAAACATTTTCGTCGTAATTATATTGTAATTCAATTATTTTGAATCATACCCTAAGGTACACAATTTGTACGCATAAAACTAAAAAGTTACGTAATTAAATTACTGAAAAGAATACAATGGCTTGTTATATGTATGTACACATATATGTCCACGTACGTCATTATTCCTTAATTAAAACTTTCTTTAGTTGTCAGCCACAAAGGAGCGTGGAAACCTTATAAATATCAAGAGACGCGGTCACGATTTGCGCCAAGTAATACGCAAAGCGAGGAGTGTGTGAAACGATAGCATAAAAAGTTCATAAAGATTACTCATCCTTACACATCACATCATAACACATATTATTTTACAGGCTACTCTAATTAGAATTGCAAATTTGATTTACAACACAAATCGAACTGCAGTAGAAATCTAACTCTAGCAGTTTTCCTTATGTTACTGGATTGTTCGGTAGTATACTGCCTGCAATAACTTTAAAAACATTACATTAGTGTAAAAAAAAGTGTTGTAAAAGAAAGAAAATATTTCTTAATAATAAAAACCAAGCTAATTTCTGATTCGTTAATAATTATATATTAGTCACATTCAATTCAGGTACGTTAATGCACCAAGTATATAATAATTATAATTATCATCATATTTATATCAGTGATAAAAAAAATATTATTTCAGAATATACAAATTATAATAAACATATAAAATATTTGTATTGTATGTAGATTTAAAATATATGTATTGTATATAATAAATAGGAAGATATGTATGGCAATTTATTTATATGCATAAAAATGTAAATGTTTGTTTGTTCAAAATCTTAAATCTCCGAGAGTTCTTCAACGAATGCTTTGAAATTTTGACACAACGTTGCATTTGAATAAGCGCGTGTTTTTATATAAAAATTGTATATCCACAAAAATTGTATACCGCGCTTTCTCTTGTTTTACTTTTCCATTTAACTAGACTAAGTCACAACAACGCGTGGCGAAGCACAGCTAGTAAAAAATACAATGCTTTTAAAATAAAATAAAATAGATTTAATTATTTCTTTAATAATTCCGATGTTCATAAAAAATGATTTATTTGTTAAGGCATTTTTTATACTGTTTTAAATACTTCTTTTAATAATAAATAATATATTATAATTACAATACTATAATTTTTCCCAAATTTCTATTTAACTCTTGAATAATAATTAAAAGAATATGATTAAAATCGATTAGATCTAAAAATTGATTAAAAATAAATTACGTACAATATATTAATAACTTGCTTCGCATAATTAATTTTTGATTAAATATTGTTTAAAAAGTAGTTTTTTATCAAAATTATCTATTTAAAATGTTTCTTATGTTGGGACCAATAATTAATCAGTTTTGCGGAACATTCTCTTTCAATTATTTTACAATAAATTTAAAATAGAAAAAACTTATATATAATCAATTTTTTTGTAGATACTTTTTTCTACGCAATATCTCATATAATCAAATAAATTTTTGTTGTAATTTAAACTGCGTTTCAATGTCAATGATAAGAAGAATCACATTAGAGGAGGAAATAAAAAAAAATCCTCAATTGAAGCTATCCGATATACAATCACTGAGAGAATGGTGCGAGAAACAACCCCACTTACCAAAAATTGAGGATAGCTTTCTCGCTTTGTTTCTTCACAGCAATTATTATAACATAGAACCAACTAAAAATACAATTGAGAATTATTACACGACAAGGACACATTTACCAGAATTTTTTTGCAATCGGGATCCACTTGAAGAAAAAAGGCTACAAGTCTTCAAAGTCACGTAAGCAATTTTTTAATATTAATGATTAATGTAGTAATAGTATAACATTGTGTGTGTGTGTGTGTGTGTGTGTGTGTGTGTGTGTGTGTAACTTGTTACGTATGCATTTATACGTATCAATATAACTTATTCATATATTTAAAATTGCTTATTTGTAATATTTAAAATGCTAAATCTGATACACATTTTGAGATCCGTGCAGAAAATAAAACAAATTACACAAAATATATAGATACACTAATTATACTAAATTTAAATGTAAATTTTTAACGGTAATGAAGAATATTTTTATTAATATTTTTCATTCCTTCTGATATATTAATAAATTGAGATAAATCAATTTGATTTTAAAAGGGCTTATTCCCCTCTAAGTGGAGTAACGAAAGAAGGTTACGCGATGATGTATGCAACATTTGTGGATGGTGATCCTTCTCACTTTAACTTGAATGCAGTGGTCAAATATTTCTTCATGTTATGCGACATTCTTTTTCTAACGAATGGTACAAACAATGGTTTTGTCTTTATTGGCAATGCTGATAAACTATCTTTTGGTCATGTCGCGCGAATAAGTCCATTGGCAGCCAAGAAAGCTTTATACTATGTTCAAGAGGCAATGCCAGTGCGTCTAAAAGAAATCCATGTCATAAACGTACCACCTGCCGTGGAATTGCTCATGAATATTGTCAAACCTTTTATGAAGAAAGAGATGATAGACATGGTAAATATAACTGATTAATTTTATTGAAAATAAGTTTACCTAACGACGTTAATTATTTACATGAATATCCGCATTTTTAAGAAATGCATTTATTAACAACTTTACAACGGTGTCAGGCACGGTTAGGCACAACGTAGCAATCACATATTTTTTTAACGTCATAAACAATTATTTTTAAACAATAACAAACAATTCTGAACAATAAATGAAATTTATTAAATTGATAATGTGAATGACACAAGTAAAGATAAACGACATTTTTTATTTTAAATGTTACTTTAACCAAGATGGTTTTCGTAATAAATACTTTACAATGTTTTAAGATGCTTGTTAGCAAAGTATTATTAATTAAATTGCTTGTCAATTTAATTTATTATACTATATATTTCAGCTTTATATTATAACTATATTTCAAAACGCTTGTTTAATCGACATGCAGTTTGCATGAACTTTGGAAATTGTAAACATTCATACAATGTTATTAAGTGTAAAGACCAATGTACCTTGATTAAAAAATTTTTTTCTTTACCTAATTGTGTTACTCAAACATTTTTAATTTTATTTTTATAGATTAAAATAAGCTTAAAATTATGCAAAATATAATTTTTGATCGTTATCGATAAACGCAGAAATATATGTCTCCATATATAACTTTATAATTTTAATTTTAAAAATTAAACTGACTTTAATACTGTATCTTATTTAGTATACAAATAAGTTTTTCTAATCTTATTTATCTCTTCTAGATACATTTTCATTCATCGTTGGAAAGCCTTTCCAAGTACATTCCGATAGACGCACTGCCGAACGAGATGAATGGAAAAGGAGGTTCAATACAGGAATTAGCCGAAATTCAAGTGAAGCGACTCGAAGACTATCGTGAATGGTTCCTGCAAGACGAAGCAACCGGACGTGTTAACGAAGCGTTGAGAATTGGCAAGAGCAAGTCAGCGAATGATTTGTTCGGTGTAGAGGGTAACTTTAGAAAACTCGACATAGATTAATGAAACTGTAGGTATAATCTTATAAGATTTACAACTATAACGATTTATATGTATGAATACGGTTATAACTAATTATTACATTTTTATATGGGATTTCTTTTTGTAGTAAGTATTATTTTGTACTTCATACTTTATAATATTTTACGTAATGGAGGCATAGTGTAATCCTAAACTATCCGGAATAATCCTTTGGGAAGCATTGAAGACCCCAATGATTTTTTTGTTTTGAATAAGTCAGTAGACGGAAAAGACCGACTTACTTTTTCTTAAAAAAGGAAAAATTGTCGATAGTGAGGACGTATTGGCCAAATAAGGTCGTTGTGTTTCTTTAATTATGTATTATACAGTAATGAGCGAAAGTCGAGCTGATGACATCAACGCTCCCTCCTCCTTTGTAGTCGGATGGACTTGTGTCTTTCTAAAGTGGCCCATCGTGTATTTTTAACCTTTTTAACCTCTGTTAGTCTATTTTTAGATTTTATTTCAAATATTTCAATATAATCTAAGTTATTTTCTTTTTTAATAGTTATTCTAATACAAATTAAGAAAAATGTTTCAAATTTTTAAAAATTTTAAACCAAGTTTCTCTTTGAAAAATTTAGGGTGTTTAATATTTTATCGTTCTTCGAATCAATAAAAAATATTAAAAACGAACAAGTTTTTAAGTAAGAAATATCAAAAAATGTACGGTTTAAACGGCAATGAAATAAATGCATATTCAAAATACTTGTAATAATTATTACACTTTGCATTTAACTCTTATTTGCCCTCTGTATGTCAATAATTGTGTGAAATTGCTGATAGTCTGTTAAAGAATAAAAATTATTTTGCTTTTTATCATATTTTTGTTATTTAACAATTGTTTACTGTTTATAAGTTATATCAACATTTGTACATTATAATTACAAAAATAGATTTATATTATAATTTAATTATTTTGATATTATTACATATATACATATATATACACATATACATACATATACATATATATATATATATATATATATATATATATATATATATATATATATATACATATATACAGTAGAACCTCGTTTATCCGAGCTTCGATTAACCGACACTCCGCGTAATCCGAGGCACTGAATTCATCCGAGCACTCCGTATTATCCAAGGCGGTAGCTCGAATAATACGGAAAAACTTGGATAATACGAAGCGAAGCCATGTAGGCGCGCGATTGTTGTTGCTATTTTGTTTTAACATGCATAAACTTGCACAAGCTTGTGTGTCATAAACCAAATGCAGCAGTTCCAATCCTAGAGTCGTGATGGCTCAGAAACGATGGTCACTACTGCAAGTGACCTCTTATTAATAAAAAGATGGAGAGATATTGCAGCTAAAAAACGCATGAGCAAATTAAAACAGTCTCGTATTACTGACTTTGTTAAGTCAATGACGCATAAGAATAATGTGCATTCGTTATAATTCTTATATTTTTATACATGTATCTGATCATATTACATTTTTTCGAATTCATACATACATAAAAATAAAAAGTCTTTTAATTATATCTGTGTTCCGTATTATCCGAGATTTCGATTATCCGATGTACGCTTTCCCCACATTACCTCGGATAAACGAGGTTCTATTGTATATATATATATATATATATATATATATATATATATATATATATATATATACACACACACACATATACACACACACAGGGGTTAGACAAAATAATACTTATTCCGACTCCGAAAAATAGGCGTAATTCAAGAAAGTGTAGTTTTGTCAAAAATAATCGTAAAAAATTTTTTTAAAAAGTAGCTGTTATTAGAGAAGAAAACCGAGGAAAAATATATCAGGATGTTAGTCAAATTCCTTGATACAAATCTGAGTAAATTTAACTACTTAGAGTGCGTTAAATATTCATTTATGACGTGCGAGGTACAAAATGTGGTACATGTCACCAGCGCAGGACAGATTGTTATTCTTGATGCAACCGGATTTTCTTTTAGCCACCTCGCTAGTATTAACTTGGTAATATTGAAAAAAATTTTATTCTATATACAAGAAGCTGCTCCAGTTCGATTAAAGACTATACACATATTGAACACTATGCCTGTAGTAGATGCACTAGTGAATCTGGTAAAACCCTTTATGAAGAAGGAATTGATGAATATTGTAAGTGTTAACGATATTATTATACACACACATAAAAATTTCTCTTTTTTTTTCAGAAAAAAAAAAATATAAAAATGATACGTAAATACATATTTATTATTTCAGCTACATTTTCATTCAAGCATGGAAACCGTAAAAAAATTTTTGCCTATAGAAGGTTTGCCAAACAAATACGGTGGGAAAGCAGGATCTACGGAAGAAATAACTGCTAAACACATCAAATTGTTGGAGGAATTTCGCGATTGGTTTCAATATGACGAAGTTATAGAACGAGTGAACAAACCTTTGCGAGTTATCAAATGTAAAAATGCGGAAAATTTATTTGGTGTAGAGGGTAACTTTAAAAAATTGGAGCTAGTTTAATCAGTCGAATTTAAGGAGATTCTTTAATCTTTTCACATGATATAAGTACTTGATTAAATTTTAAGAATAAGTTTATGATTATGTAGACATTCGTAAGAATTCTTAAACTTTTTAGGAATCTAATAATCAAACATAAAAAAGCACAACGTATTATTAACATTACTAGAAGTTATAATTTGCTCCTCGTTAATTGTGCCTTTCTCTTATTTGCCCAATCCTTTGTTTAATTTTTAATTATAGACAATCTTCGTGATATACTATTTTATAAGATAAACAGACTGAAAAACATGCGTCAATCTCAATTTTTTTAATATAATTGAATTGACTTTCAAAGGGTTAATAGTTAAATTTGTGAAAGCTCAATGTATTACACTGAGCTTTCATATATTGTACATAAATTAACAACAAACGAAGCGTTAAAAAAAAGAACATAAAACATTAACATTAAGAAAAATTAAAACTTGCGCCTCATTAATCTGTTGTATCAGTTCACCGATATTTTTTTTAATTTTAAACTATTTTAACCGTACAGTTTTTATTAAATAACTTAAAAAAATATCAATGAGTCTTATGATAAGAAAAGTTTTAAAATAATTTAATCGCAAACAAAATATAAAGAATTTTTATAAATTATATTTGTAAAGGAATAGGGTTTAAAGAACATTTTAGAAGTGGAGAAATAAAGTTTTACCATATTACTTTAATATAAGAATATAATAATATTCTTGAATTTTCTTTAAATACAATGTCACCCTAGAAATTCTCTCCCTCTTTCACTTTCTCTTTTTTTCTCTTCATTCCTACCTCTTCCTTACCAAATACTATAAAGCGTATTTTTCACAATTTTTAACATACATAGGGCAAATGAAAATCAAAACGCGCGGAAGATACTGCTCAAAATAAGTATTTTTAATGTGCATTATATATACTTTATTTCTCTTCTCATTGTTTGTTTCGGCTACTTTTTTAGTTTTTATTAGTAATATATATTTATATAATAAATTTCCTAATCCTTCGGATCATGGCACGTTGAGTGAAACAACTTTTAAAATTTAGAAACTTTTTTTTTGGAAACTCCGATCATATATCAAATAAAACATTAATATTATAACGCCCGTTCAAGTAATCAGAAACTATAATGTGAGATAGGGGAACCTGGGGCATAACGGGCATAGTTATTTTAAACTAGTTTATATATTAAAAATAAACAAATCACATTGACTTTTTACTAAAATATTCCTTGAAACATCTATGTTAAAAAAAAAACAAGTTTTATTGCAAAAGACTAGATTAAAAGAACAAAATTATTACTTTATTGAAAACGTGCATTAATTCCATTATGCCCCGTTATGAGGTTATAATGGGGCACTTCATAAAACTTGCTTATTTTTCAAAAATAACGTTAAACATTTCTTAAAAGTAACTTAGAACACCTAATATAAGTAAAAATAAATTATTGGACTTCCAATTAATAATATATATTATCTATATTTTACTAATAATTTTTCTAATACATTATATTACTGTTATTAAAAAATAAATTAAAATTAAAATTTTGTAACATCTGTAATTACATATTATATAAAATTATTTGTTATTGATGCCTCTTGGGTATAAATCTTGCACCGAATAAAAAATTATAAAATTAAAGAAAAAAACTTATTTAAAAAGAAAGATTCGACTTTTTCGTTATTTTTTAGCAAAAAGAAAATGTATTATTAATATTTTATTGGTTTTTTATAACTTTACAAGATATAACAGTTATTTTAAATTAAAACAACATAAGCCAATTTAATTATAAGTTTTTAAGTTCTGATGTCAAAAAAGTTGAGAAAAATGCATTTAAAGTTTCGAGTATTATTGCCAGAGTCGTAGCTAGAACGAATTTTGTGAAGGAGCTTGGAGAAAAGTAGAGGTGCTTACAATTTAATCGAAATAACATTTATGAATATCAATTTAAAGACTTTTTAAAAAATTAAAAAATTAAATATATTAATATAAAAATTACAAAAACAAAATAATAATGTATTATATCTATGTATAAACAAAGAAAATGTCTTTTATTGCATTTATGCATACAAATACAATAATAAACTCCTAACAATTTAAAAAGCAAAAGATTGTATAAAGGTACATTAGTCGTTTTTTATTCTGTTTAGAGAATGCCTGGCATCCCCTTGGCTACGGCCCTGGTTATTGCATAATTTTATCTTTTCTTCATTGCTTTAGTCCGCAATACGATCTTCTTTAGCGGCTTCGGCGCTCTTGATCTTCGCTATATGTTCGCATAATCAGCAAAAATTTTGTATTGTTGACCTATAATTATGCCTATTGTCTTCACAACTTTTAGACAGTCACATAATTGTCACAGTTTTCAAAATATAATAATGACAAGTTCCCAACAAACTTATCGACAATATACTTATGACACAGATCGACTGCAATAATTATTCCACATCTGCTCGACAATAAAACTCAGCATATTCATAGTGAATTGACTAAAACATTTTCGTCGCATTTATATTGTAATTCAATTATTTTGAATCATACCCTAAGGTACACAATTTGTACGCATAAAACTAAAAAGTTACGTAATTAAATTACTGAAAAGAATACAATGGCTTGTTATATGTATGTACACATATATGTCCGTCATACGTACGTCATTATTCCTTAATTAAGAGTTTCTTTTTGTGAACCACAAAGGAGCGTAGAAACCTTATAAATATCAAAAGACGCGGTCACGACTCGCGTCAAGTGATTCGTAAAGCGAAGAGTGTGTGAAACGATAGCATAAAAAGTTCATAAAGATTACTCATCCTAACACATCACATCATAACACATATTTTTTTACTGGCTCCTCTAATTAGAATTTCAAATTTGATTTCCAATTCAAATTGAACTGCAGTAGAAATCTAATTCTAGCAGTTTTCCTTATGTTACTGGATTGTTCGGTAGTATACTGCCTGCAATAACTTTAAAAACATTACATTAGTGTAAAAAAAGTGTTGTAAAAGAAAAAAAATATTTCTTAATAATAAAAACCAAGCTAATTTCTGATTCGTTAATAATTATGTATTAATCACATTCAATTCAGGTACGTTAATGCACCAAGTATATAATAATTATAATTATCATCATATTTATATCAGTGATAAAAAAAATATTATTTCAGAATGTAAAAATTATAATAAACATATAAAATATTTGTATTGTATGTAGATTTAAAATATATATATTGTATATAATAAATAGGAAGATATGTATGGCAATCTATTTATATGCATAAAAATGTAAATGTTTGTTTGTTCAAAATCTTAAATCTCCGAGAGTTCTTCAACGAATGCTTTGAAATTTTTACACAACATTGCATTTGAATAAGCGCGTGTTTTTATATAAAAATTGTATATCCACAAAAATTGTATACCGCGCTTTCTCTTGTTTTACTTTTCCATTTAACTAGACTAAGTCACAACAACGCGTGGCGAAGCACAGCTAGTAAAAAATACAATGTTTTTAAAATAAAATAAAATAGATTTAATTATTTCTTTAATAATTCCGATGTTCATAAAAAATGATTTATTTGTTAAGGCATTTTTTTATACTGTTTTAAATACTTCTTTTAATAATAAATAATATATTATAATTACAATACTATAATTTTTCCCAAATTTCTATTTAACTCTTGAATAATAATTAAAAGAATATGATTAAAATCGATTAGATCTAAAAATTGATTAAAAATAAATTACGTACAATATATTAATAACTTGCTTCGCATAATTAATTTTTGATTAAATATTGTTTAAAAAGTAGTTTTTTATCAAAATTATCTATTTAAAAAGTTTCTTATTTTGGGACCAATAATTAATCAGTTTTGCGGAACATTCTCTTTCAATTATTTTACAATAAATTTAAAATAGAAAAAACTTATATATAATCAATTTTTTTGTAGATACTTTTTTCTACGCAATATCTCATATACTCAAATAAATTTTTGTTGTAATTTAAACTGCGTTTCAATGTCAATGATAAGAAGAATCACATTAGAGGAGGAAATAAAAAAAAATCCTCAATTGAAGCTATCCGATATACAATCACTGAGAGAATGGTGCGAGAAACAACCCCACTTACCAAAAATTGAGGATAGCTTTCTCGCTTTGTTTCTTCACAGCAATTATTATAACATAGAACCAACTAAAAATACAATTGAGAATTATTACACGACAAGGACACATTTACCAGAATTTTTTTGCAATCGGGATCCACTTGAAGAAAAAAGGCTACGACAAGTCTTCAAAGTCATGTAAGCAATTTTTTAATATTAATGATTAATGTAGTAATAGTATAACATTGTGTGTGTGTGTGTGTGTGTGTGTGTGTAACTTGTTACGTATGCATTTATACGTATCAATATAACTTATTCATATATTTAAAATTGCTTATTTGTAATATTTAAAATGCTAAATCTGATACACATTTTGAGATCCGTGCAGAAAATAAAACAAATTACACAAAATATACAGATACTTATATACTAACATTTAATTGTGAATTTTTAACAATAATATAAAATATTTTTACTAATACTTTTTACGTATACTGATATATTATTAAATTAAAATAAGATTAATTTAATTTAAAAAGGGCTTTTATCCCTTTGAGTGGAACAACGAAGGACGGTTACAAGATGATGTATGGAACATTTTTGAATGCTGATCCTTCTCACTATAACTTTGATGCTCTCACCAAATATTGTTTGATGCTGTACGATATTTTATTTCTATCAGAGGGTACAAACAATGGTTGTATCTATATCACCGATACTGATAAACTATCTTTTGGTCATGTCGCGCGAATAAGTCCATTGGCAGCCAAGAAAGCTTTATACTATGTTCAAGAGGCAATGCCAGTGCGTCTAAAAGAAATCCATGTCATAAACGTACCACCTGCCGTGGAATTGCTCATGAATATTGTCAAACCTTTTATGAAGAAAGAGATGATAGACATGGTAAATATAACTGATTAATTTTATTGAAAATAAGTTTACCTAACGACGTTAATTATTTACATGAATATCCGCATTTTTAAGAAATGCATTTATTAACAACTTTACAACGGTGTCAGGCACGGTTAGGCACAACGTAGCAATCACATATTTTTTTAATGTCATAAACAATTATTTTTAAACAATAACAAACAATTCTGAACAATAAATGAAATTTATTAAATTGATAATGTGAATGACACAAGTAAAGATAAACGACATTTTTTATTTTAAATGTTACTTTAGCCAAGATGCTTTTCGTAATAAATACTTTACAATGTTTTAAAATGCTTGTTAGCAAAGTATTATTAATTAAATTGCTTGTCAATTTAATTTATTATACTACATATTTCATCTTTATTGTATATTATAACTATATTTCAAAACGCTTGTTTAATCGACATGCAGTTTGCATGAACTTTGGAAATTGTAAACATTCATACAATGTTATTAAGTGTAAAGACCAATGTACCTTGATTAAAAAATTTTTTTCTTTACCTAATTGTGTTACTCAAACATTTTTAATTTTATTTTTATAAATTAAAATAAGCTTAAAATTATGCAAAATATAATTTTTGATCGTTATCGATAAACGCAGAAATATGTGTCTCCATATATAACTTTACAATTTTAATTTTAAAAATTAAACTGACTTTAATACTGTATTTTATTTAGTATACAAATAAGTTTTTCTAATCTTATTTAACTCTTCTAGATACATTTTCATTCATCGTTGGAAAGCCTTTCCAAGTACATTCCGATAGACGCACTGCCGAACGAGATGAATGGAAAAGGAGGTTCAATACAGGAATTAGCCGAAATTCAAGTGAAGCGACTCGAAGACTATCGTGAATGGTTCCTGCAAGACGAAGCAACCGGACGTGTTAACGAAGCGTTGAGAATTGGCAAGAGCAAGTCAGCGAATGATTTGTTCGGTGTAGAGGGTAACTTTAGAAAACTCGACATAGATTAATGAAACTGTAGGTATAATCTTATAAGATTTACAACTATAACGATTTATATGTATGAATACGGTTATAACTAATTATTACATTTTCATATGGGATTTTTTTTTTTGTAGTAAGTAGGGTAAAGTCGGTTCTTTACGCCGCGGGAGGATGTACGCCGCAGTAGTCAGAAAAAATAGAAGAAATAAAGATAGTTTGCTCACAACCACTATGTGCCTTTATGCTATATTAATATTGTATTGTAATTACAGTTCTTTATTGTTATTAACAAATTTTTTATTATAATATTAACAAAAATATCTTGTATCAAATTAATTTTTTCATATAGAAGTAGCGCGATCGTGTATTACCATCTACGTAAAATGATTACTGTAGAAAATATAAAAGGCATAATGATTATTTCATAATATGTAAATGTAGAGCGATAGTAAAGGATGAAATACAAGGAAGATACAAATGCATAGCTCTTGTATTCTTCATTTAATTTGATATCTTGTATATTCCACTTGTTTAGGATATACGGCCTTTTCAGCGAGCGGGATTTATGCCATAATACAGACGCTGCGTGATTGGAAAGCAGCACTTATCCTACGTTGAGTACTATGTTGAAACACAATGCGTAAATATCTACACTCTGTTGATGTCTGTGCATATTAATTTCTTCAATATTGCATTATTATTACTCTGTGTTAAGAATCGTCGCAAATTAATGTTAAATTAGGTTCACGCTATTATATGTTAGTATTTTTTTCTTTGCAATTAATTCCATTCGGCAAATCGTTCGCGCCTATTCAAAATGAAATAAGTCTTTCAAATTTAGCGTCGTTATTTCCGTTTCGTTCTCTGTATTCATATTGTGAATATCGAACCGTTCGAAATCAGTCTCGTTCGCATGAGTTTCTCACACCGATGTCATTAACATATTTACGGGTTTGTCGAAGCTCTATATTCGCACGCAGAAAATGCGTGAAGCGGTTTCCGACCGAACAATCTAGAACATCGTTGCCTCCTCTCGGATAGGAAAATTCGGGAGCAAGCCAAATTCCTGCCGATTTCCGGGCAGAAGCTTGAGAGGAGTCGTTCGAACGAGATCACGTCCGCGAGATAGTCAGCGAACGATTGCGCCGAACTTTAAGTGTCACGGGAGAACGGACTCGATAACGCGAACTCGCGTTGTGCATAAATTGTTGCACTGTTTATTGCGAATAAACCGTGTGAACAAACGCTGCTCTGACGTATCGCTGAGAGCGCCAAACATTTTGCATCGTCGCCGAGGATCGGAGATCGGAGATCTCTCGTTCCGCGTAGCGTTCGCGAGTGCGTTTTATCGACGTGAGCGGTGTTCACGCTCCAGACGTTGTCGCGTGTTCTGAACAATCAGTGACACATCTTTAATAAAGTGAGACTATTAATTGTTGTGCAAAGACTCAGTGAATTTATTTACGAACTCTCACTCTAGATTTGTTCGCGTCGCATGCTCCAAGAGCACTTGGATCACTTAGATCACTTTTATCACCAATCACAGCATTAGAACTAATGCTGTGATTGGTGATAAAAGTGATCCAAGTGATCCAAGTGCTCTTGGAGTATGCGACGCGAACAAATCTTCTATCTCTCCCGTGCCGATTCCTTATTGTCGATCTCGTTCTATCCTCTCAACCGCTGCTTCTCGTTCTCTCTCGCGCCTTCTCATTCCATATACACTCATCCTCACGCTCGCGCTCTTTTTCGTTTGCCGCTTCCTCGCCTTCGTCCGAACGCTCTCACTCTCCTGCCTGCGCTGATTGTGAGTCAGGCGTTCTCCTTCTTCCTAACCGCGCTGCTCATAAGTGCCTCTCTCTCGCACGCACATCACGCGTTCACGCGGAGCGGAATCAGCCGCTCGTTCCGCCGAACTCGAGCTAGCAAAGCTCGATTCGCGAACAATCGGTAAACATATTTACTGTTTTTATTCGCTACTAAACTTTGTAAACACATTTTGTAAGTCATTATGTTATTTTATATCATATATGTAAATGTTATAATAGTTGTAAATAATCGATGTGCCGTGTATCTTACACATGAGTAGTCGTAAATCCCGCCACTTTTTTTATATGATAAAAATGCAAGGGTTTTTTTAAGTTTTTTTTTTCAAGTATAAGAAAAGAAATTTCATATTTAAAATTTTTCTTATAATAACAAACAGTATGAATAAGTTTTTATTAGCATAATTTATTTTTCTTAAACATAGTAAATAATACTTGATAAATTAAATTTTCGCTAGCTACGGCGTATATACTAACTTTACTCTATTATTTTGTATTTCATACTTTATAATATTGTACGTAATAGATGCATAGTGTAATTCTAAACTATCCGAAATAATCCTTCGCATAGATTATGGGAGGCATTGAAGACTCCAATGATTTTTTTATTTTAAATAAGTCAGTAAGCGGTGAACAGAAAAGATCGACTTACTTTTTCTTAAAAAAAAAAAAAAATGTCGCTAGTGAGGACGTATCGACCAAATAAGGTCGTTGTGTTTCTTCAATTGTGTATTATACAGTAATAAGTGAAAGTCGAGCTGATGACATCAACGCTCCCTCCTCCTCTGGTCAGATGGACTTGTGTATTGCCAAAGTGGCCCATCATGTATTTTTAGCTTTTTTAGTCTTTAAACTTATTTTTAGATTTTATTTCAAATATTTCAATGTAATCTAAGTTATTTTCCTTATAATAGATATTCAAATACAAATTCAGAAAAAAGTTTCAAATTTTAAAAATTTTAAACCAGGTATCTATTTAAAAAACTTAGAGTGTCTAATATTTTAACGTTCTTCCAATCAATAAAAAATATTAAACACGAAAAAGTTTTTAAGTAAGAAATATAAAAAAATGTACAATTTAAATGGCAATTAAATAAATGCATATTAAAAATACTTTTGTGTAATAATTATTATACTTTGCGTTTAACTCTTATTTGCTCTCTGTATGTCAATAATTGTGTGAAATTTCCGATGGTCCTTTAAAGAATAAAATTGATTTTGCTTTTTATCATATTTTGGTTATTTAACAATTGTTTACTGTTTATAACTGTTATATCAACATTTGTACATTATAATTACAAAAATAGATTTATATTATAATTTAATTATTTTGATTTTATTATGCTTTGCGATAAATAATATGCACGCATAAAACTATACTAAGAATTGTTACGTAAATAAGTTACTGAAAAGAATAGTACGACTTATTATATGCAAACATATATGTGCACATACATCATTACAATTAATTGAGAGTTTTTTCAGTTGTTTGTCAGCCACAAAGTAAGCGTTGAAACCTTGACGCTCATACGGATGTGCATCATAATAGTATTGTGATCATAGAAATTATTTATGTCGTAATACATAATTTTCTAGACGCTACTCTAATTAAATCTTTTTTACACTACAAATCAAATTCGCATCTGCAGCAGTAAGCTGGTTCCAGCAGTTAGTCTCGCTAAGTTAGTGCTCGGTAGTATACCTGGACTAACATTAAAGATATTACATTAAAGCACGAAAGAAAGTGTTGTGAAGGAAAGGAAAAGTGCCCATTGATAATAGATATTGAAGTAATCTTTCATAGGTAATAAAATTCGTTAATATTTATATACGAGCCACAATTAATTCAGGCACGTTAATCATCATGAACTCTGTATGCATATAATAATAATTATTAATCATATTCACACCGGTTAATTAAAAAAATATTGTTTTAAAATGTAAATATGTTAATTTTTAGAATATTTGAATTGTGTGTAATACGAAGATATAACGATGCAATGTGTTTAAAATCAAATCAAATAAAGATTTAATCATCTCTTTAATGTTTTCGAAGTAAAATTGCAAAAAAACTTCAGAAAAAACTTTATTTCTTAAGGCATTTTTTAATACCGTTTTAAATACTTTTTTGAAATAACAAGTAATATATATTATAATTACAACACAATAATTTCTCTCAAGTTTCTATTTAACTCTTGATCAAGAAATAATAATTGAAATATTCTAAAAATATAATATAATTAGATATAAATTATACATTATTATTAATGCTTTGCATGATTAATTTTTGATTAATTATTGTTTAAAAAATAATTTTTTATAAAAATTATTTATTTAAAAAATTTCTTATTATAGAACCAATAATTAAACAGTTTTTTGGAACTTTTTATCTCAAATATTGTTCAATAAATTTAAAATAGGAAAAGCTAACTTATAATCAATTTTTTTTCTAGAGATTTTGTCTACTCAAACACAATCCGATATAGTTAAATATATTAGTTATTGTAATTCAAACTGCGTTTCAATGTCAATGATAAGAAAAATCACATTAGAGGAGGAAATGAAAAAGAATCCTCAATTGAAGTTATCCGATATACAATCACTGAGAGAATGGTGCGAGAAACAACCCCACTTACCAAAAATTGAGGATAGTTTTCTCGCTTTGTTCCTTCACAGTAATTATTATCACATAGAAGCAGCTAAAAATACAATCGAGAATTATTATACGACTAGGACGCATTTACCAGAATTTTTTGGCAATCGGGATCCACTCGGTGAAAAAGAGCTACGACAAGTCTTCAAAGTCATGTGAGCGATTTTATCCATATTAGTGAAATAATATACCATAGTAATAGTGTAAATTTATATATGTATTATACATATATATGTGGCATTCTACGTAAAAGGTGTCTACCTAAAAATAAAACGTTTGAGATTTTTAAAATGATAATAAAAACATGTCAGTGGTCGTATTGTACAAGGTTAAAAAGTAAGCATTGTATGCCTTGCATCAAAGATATTGAAGGCTATTGTTTAAATTTAAAAAAAAATGTTTTTTTTAACATTTGTAGCTAAAATTAAAAAATTTTTAAATACATAATTTTTTTAGAATTTTTTCCATACTTTTATATAAAAATATTAATTTTAGTGACAAAAATTTAGTAGTATCAAAAATAGTAGTTTTTTAGTTTTAAATAAAAAAATAAACAATTTTATCTATTTTTAAAAATCTGTAAAAATTCTCAAAAATACTTCATACACATAGAATATCGCACATAAAACAAATTTTGGAATTGCAATGAAATCCTTTCAAAAACAAATATTTTTTTCAATACAAAATTATAATTTTAGCCAAAAGCTAGATAATATCAATTTTTATTGGCCAATTATTTAGTATTACGTAAATAACATATTTCTAACAAATAACTATAAAATAAAAAATATTTGTGACGTTTGCATTATATATTACTTAGACTTACTTATTTTTGTTATTTTTTTAGAAAAAAGTCTTGTTTCTTATCAAAAATGGATTTTTTTTAAATTAATTGATCTTGTCTTGCAGGAATAATTGCATGATATTTTAATGTACCCGGAATTGTTTTTGCTAATGCGATATTGGTTCCAAAAACTCACTTAATTTGTCGTGATTTGTCTTCGAACTAAATAAAATTTTTGTCTTTTTTATATCATTTTTAGCTAACGTGTACAATACTTCAATATTGAAAATTACACTTTTTTGTTAAGTAGCTTTTTTTACTAATTGTTTAAAATTTCCAACAGTACCATCACAGATACATTTTCCATATGCTGTAGCAAAGAAGTGCCATTCGGCCGTGATACCAAAAAAATCACGCACATGGTAAAGTAAATTTTAATTTAGTAATTATAATTTAAGAATTATAATTTGTTTTACTATGCGCAAGATTTTTTGATATCACGACCGAATGGTACTTCTTTACTACAGCACATGGAAAAGGTCTCTGTGATAGTATTGGAAATTTTAAACGATTAGTCAAAAAAGCTAACTTTACAAGGAAGTGTAATCCTCAATGCTGAAGTATTGTATACATTGGCTGAAAATGATATGAAAAAGACAACACTTTTATTTACTTCGAAGACAAATTAAGTAAGATTTTGGAACTAAGATTTGCATTAGCAAAAACGATTCCGGGTGCATTAAAATATCATGCAATTATTTCTGCGAAAGAAAATCAATTAATTAAAAAAAAAATTCAGTTTTGAGAAACAAAACTTTTTTCCAAAAAAATAAAGAAAAAAAATAAATAAGTCTAAATAATATATAATGCAGACGTCACAACTATTTTTTATTTTATAGTTATTTGTTAGAAATATATTATTTACGTAGTACTAAATAATTGGTCAATAAAAATTGATATTATCTAGCTTTTGGCTAGAATTATAATTTTGTATTAAAAAAAATATTTGTTTTTGAAAGGATCCTATTGCGATCCCAAAATTTGTTTTATGGTGCAATATTTTACGTGTATTAAAGTATTTTTGAGAACTTTTTCAGATTTTTAAAAATGGATAAAATTGTTCATTTTTTTATTTAAAACTAAAAAATTACTTTTTTTAATACTATTAAATTTTTGCCACTAAAATTAATATTTTTATCTGAAAGTACGGAAAAAATTCTAAAAAAATCATGTATCTAAAAATTTTTTAATTTTAGCTACAAATGTTAAAAAAAAAATTTTTTTTAATTTAAACGATAGCCTTCAATATCTTTGATGTAAAGCATATAATGCTTACTTTTTTTATCGTTAACCTTATACAATACGTCCACTAACATGTTTTCATTATCATTTACAAAATCCCAAACAGTTTATATTTAGGTGGATCTCTTTTACGTGGAATGCCCCCATACAC
Source organism: Solenopsis invicta (assembly GCF_016802725.1). Taxonomy (NCBI): domain Eukaryota; kingdom Metazoa; phylum Arthropoda; class Insecta; order Hymenoptera; family Formicidae; genus Solenopsis; species Solenopsis invicta. The sequence continues at coordinate 716,180 of NC_052665.1, forward strand.
ACACACACACACACACACACACACATACACGCAGAGGAGTTAAACAAAATAATATAAACACCTACTCTGACTCCGAAAAATAGGCGTAATTCAAGAAAGTGTGATTTTGTCAAAAATAATAATAAAAAATTTAAAAAAAAGCATTTTAAAGCTTGAAATCTTTAGTTTTGAAATGATTAGTTTTGAAAGTCATTAAACGACTTACAGATTGTTTACGAAGTTACACGGATTTAAATGGAAACGCGTCAAATCTCAAAACATTTTACAAACTTTGCAAAACGACACAAAATAAAAATTGCACGCAAATGCGGTTTACAACATTCAAAAGCATGCATCTTTACTTTTAATTTGCGTTTTTAATAAGCGTTGTACGATTTTTTTTCACTGAGTTTGGCAACACTGAAGCAAAAATGATCTTTTTTTTTAATTTTTTCCTTTACTTTCAAGTGTAAAAAAATCTTTGAGAAAAATCAACTTAAATAATCAAAAGGTTTCGCCCTTTAAAATGAGGCCTAGAAGATCGTTTTATGCTTTTTTTTTACTAAGTTTAAGTATCGATTTCAGAAAAGATTAAATGAGCGTTTAACAGCAAAATTAAAAGATCACCTACAGTTACTCTCCAAAAAAATGTGTAACATGATAAATCAACAAAAATAATAAATCAAATGTTTTAAAACGCATTTTACAACCTAATGTTTCTACATACAATTTTAATATTGACTTTGAAAACGTATATTGATTTTTTACGGAGCTGTACAAATAAAAATAAAGATGCAGCAAAATTTATTATGTATTTTACAAGTTTATTTGACGTGAATTAAAAATCGCACACAAATGCGGTTTACAGCACTCGAAAGCGTAAATCTTTACCTTTAATTTGCATTTTTGTTGAGCGTTGTACGATTTTTACTCACTGAATTATACAACATTGAAGCAAAAGTGACATTTTTGCTTCAGTGTTGCCTAACTCAGTAAAAAAAATCGTACAACGCTCATCAAAAATGCAAATTAAAAGTAAAGATTTACGCTTTTGAATGCTGTAAACCGCATTTGCGTGCAATTTTTATTTTGCGTCGTGGAGCTTTGCAAAGTTTGTAAAAAATTTTGAGATTTGACATATCTCCATTTAAATTCGTGAAACTTCGTAAACAATTTGTAAATTGTTTAATGACTTATCAATTTCAAAACTAAAGATTTCCAGTTTTAAAATGCTTTTTTTTAAATTTTTTTACAATTATTTTTGACAAAGTTACACTCTCTTGAATTACGCCTATTTTTCGATGTCAGAATAAGTGTTCATATTATTTTGTCCAACCCCTGTGTACATACATATATATATATATATATACATATATATATATATTTATTTATTTATATTTATATATATACATATATACACATATATATACATGCATGCATGCATGTACAACTCTTGCAAACTATGACAACTCTCACAAACTGTTATATTTGTATTGATATGTAGATAGACGTAACGTCATGTATATAAAATCACTAATTTATATTATTTGATGTATTAAATATACACATTTTGAAAAATGTGCAGAAAAATAAAATAATATGCAGGTAAATAAAATAAATTTTACAAAATATATAGATACACTAATTATACTAAATTTAAATGTAAATTTTTAACGGTAATGAAGAATATTTTTATTAATATTTTTCATTCCTTCTGATATATTAATAAATTGAGATAAATCAATTTGATTTTAAAAGGGCTTATTCCCCTCTAAGTGGAGTAACGAAAGAAGGTTACGCGATGATGTATGCAACATTTGTGGATGGTGATCCTTCTCACTTTAACTTGAATGCAGTGGTCAAATATTTCTTCATGTTATGCGACATTCTTTTTCTAACGAATGGTACAAACAATGGTTTTGTCTTTATTGGCAATGCTGATAAACTATCTTTTGGTCATGTCGCGAGAATAAGTCCATTGGCAGCCAAGAAAGCTTTATACTATGTTCAAGAGGCAATGCCAGTGCGTCTAAAAGAAATCCATGTCATGAACGTATCACCTGCCATGGAATTGCTCATGAATATTGTCAAACCTTTTATGAAGAAAGAGATGATAGACATGGTAAATATAACTATTAATTTTATTGAAAATAAGTTTCATTGTAATTATTTATCATCAATATCCGCATTATTAAAAAATGCGTTAATTAAATAATAGCAATCCAATAATTCTGTAACGTCAAAAACCACTATTTGTAAACAATAATAAACAATTCTAAACCATAAATAAGATTAAGATCGATAATGTGCACAAGTGAAGAGAAACGACATTTTTTTATTTTAAATATCACTTCAATCAGAATATTTTTTGCAATATGAAGAATATTCTTTACAACGTATTAAGATGCTTGTTAGCAAAGTATTATTAATTAAATTGCTTGCCAATTTAATTTATGATATTATGTATTCCAGCTTCTGTTTATAATTATGTTTCAATACCAATCTATTGAGAAATGACAGGTTGAAAAGATGTCAAATCAACGTTTATAGACGTTTATTTGACGTCTTTTCAACCTGTCATTTCTCATTGGGAACACGCAATCGACGCGCAGCTTGCATAAACTCCGGAAATTGTAAAAATTCACAGAAATATTATTAAGCACCAAGATCCGTCTTGATCAAAAAATTTTTTTCGTTTAATTATTTAATACAATTACTTTAATTGTATTTTTATAAATTTAAATAAACTTAGAATTATGCAAATAAGGTGGTTTTTGATCGTTACCGATAAACGTAGAAATATCTGTTTCCTCGTATAACATTAAAATTTTAATTTTAAAAGTTAACTTAAAGTTTTATTATTACTATAATTGGAATAAGATTTTCTAAATTTATTTAACTCTTCTAGATGCATTTTCATTCATCATTGGAAAGCCTTTCCAAATACATTCCGATAGACGCGCTGCCGAACGAGACGGTTGGATCAGAAAGTTCAATACATGAATTAGACGAAATTCAAGTGAAGCGACTCGAAGACTATCGTGAATGGTTCTTGCAGGACGAAGCAACCGGGCGTGTTAACGAAGCGTTGAGAATTGGCAAGAGCAAGTCAGCGAGTGATTTGTTCGGTGTAGAGGGTAACTTTAGAAAACTCGATATAGATTAATGAAGCTGTAGGTATAATCTTATTTAAAACTATAACGATTTATATATACAAGTACGGTTATTTAATTGATTATTGCATTCTTGTATGTGATTTCTTTTTATAATAAATATTATTTTGTACTTCGTACTTTATAATATTGTAGGTAATAGATGTATAGTGTAATAGATTATGGGATTGAAAACCTTAATGATTTTTTTATTTTGAATAATTTAATAGACGATTTAGATGGTGAACGGAAAAGATCGCCTACTTTTTCATTAATATAAAAAAAATTATTGATAGTAAAGACGTATTGGCCAAATAAGGTCATCGTATTTCTTTAATCATGTATTGTACAGTAATAAGTGAAAGTTCAGTTGATAACATAAACGCCCCTCCTCCTCTATAGTCGGGTGGACCTGTATCTTTCCAAAGTGGATGGTGTGTTTTATCCTTTTTTAGTCTTTTAGCCTATTTTTACACTTTATTTAAAATATTTCGATGTAATCTAAGTTAAAAGTTATTTTTATTATAATAGATATTCTAATAGAAATCCAAAAAAATGTTTCAAATTTTAAAAAATTTTAAACCAGTTTTCTCTTTGAAATACCTTAGCGTGTCTAATATTGTAACGTTCTCTCAATTAATACAAAATATTAAACATGAAAAAGTTTTTGGATAAAAGATATCAAGAAATGTACTATTTATACAAAAATGAAATAAATACATATTAAAAATACTTTTGTGTAACAATCATTATACTTTGTATTTGACTTTTATTTGTCCTATTGGCATATCAATTGTTACATCCGGAGGATTTCACGATTTCCCTTTTCGCATCCATCATATGAATTATGCGAAACAAGCTAAGGGATTGTCTGTAAAATTTATAATACTTATACCTGGAACTCCACGATTTCTCTTTTACAAATAACACTATCACCCGGCTATTATAAGAAAAAAATCAAACATTGTTCTCGGAATATATATATAATGGCCACATATTACATCCGGAGCAATAAATAGAAGCAAAAAAGGAGAAATCATGCGACGACAAAATTACAAGCAACGATGCTTATTTAATAATTCATATGAACGAACAAAGCCTGGACTCGAAAGAGAAAAAATCTAAACGCTATTAAAGTCTGGCAACAATCAGAGATAAGATTGAGTCGCGACGCCGGACGGAAACTATAAAACTATAAAATCAAAATTTACAACCCCGGCCTTGTTTGTTCAAACCTATGTTTCATCACAAACGGAAAGATGATTCATGTGAAAAGCAAGTCCCAAATAAACGGACGCGGCTATATAAAAAATCGAGACCGAACGTTCCAAGAAGAGAAACCGTAAGATAACGAATCCCTTAAGCGATTGAGTGATGCAACTGCTCGCCCCTCTTAAAGTTAAGAAAAATCAGGAGAAGATGGAAAATTAGTCAACGAGAGATCATCCGAGAAGATGATTGGTGGTGAGCGTTGGTGAACTACCCAACGAATAAGCTCAAAATTTCGACAACAAAGAATCTCCAAAGAAAGGGAAAAAGCTCAAAAAGCTTTACCCAATCAAATCTTTATCTCACCTACTAAACTAACCCCACGCTCTTTTCCTAAGCCCTATAAAATGCGCAATTTCGAACGCCTCGAGCATTCAAGTTCGCACTCACATCCACGCGTTGCAAGTATCGAAGCTGTGCGCGTTATTTTCAAAATCGTTTTGAACTTAGAATCTGTACTTAAGAATCACATACATTAAAACTTCGAGCAGCCCACCATTGAAGCATCCCCCAGAGCGGACAGCCTGCGCTGCGTCAAGCATTTTTCAACCCGCAGATTTCCATAGTTTCTTCCCTTTCTCTTCTCGTCTAACTAATAAGTAAGTTTTTTCCTTTTTTCTCTTTTTCGGTTTTACTTCAATTTTCCATTCAACTCGCCAGGAATCAATCGCTAATGAGCAATCACAGCCGTTCATGTCCCAGCTCCTTGTTCCCAATATTATTATTTTTATTTTGGATTAATACAGCAATTCTAATTTTAGACAATTCCCGACTTTCCCTCTAAATATTTCCTAAATCTCTGTGTAAATGTAAAAAATGGAAAAAGCAAGAAACGGTTAAGAACGATACGAAACTGAAACAAACTCAATGTACGTGAGAATAATCCGTTTTTCATGAAAACTATGGAAGAGTACACGTCATGTGAATTATATAAAAACGATACGGCAGATGCTCGTATGCATAATACTCATAATTCCAAAGCAAGGTCAGATACATAATTTAAACGTGTATATATATATATATACAGGGTGTCCCAGACCAATGTATAAAGATTATCACGATGAGGTAGAAGGGATCGAGATAAATGAAAAAGTCTAATACCATTTTACGATATTTGCAATAATTTTTGAGTAATAAAATATTAAGGTCAGCCGAATAAGAGCGCGCGGAGAGACAAGCGGTCGCTCGTCTGAGCCGTAGGACCGCCCACTGCGGCCCGATTGTTGGCGACGGTAAGTGGCGCGCGGCGAGGTAAAGGATAGCTTGGCACCGCACCGTGTCGAGCCGGGCGGTCTTACGGCTCAGGCGACCAACTGTTTGCCTCTCCGCGCGCTCTTATTTGGCTGACTTTAATATTTTATTACACGAAAATTATTGCAAATATCGCAAACTGTTATTAGACTTTTTGATTTATCTTGATCTCTTCTACCTTATCGTAGTAATATTTATACATTGGTCTGGGACACCCTGTATATATATACAGGGTGTCAGGTAACGATCGCCCGTGGTTTCGTGGATTGATAAATCAAGTAAAACTGAGTAGAAAAGTCCTTTACCACTTTTTAATATTTGCCATAGTTAACGAAATAAAAATTAATAAAGTCTGCGAATAAGCGCGTATCACCGCGCGCAAGGACCGCCCGCCGGTCGCCGAGACGTAGGCAGCCGCGGCTGTAGGCGCGGCGCTGTGCGGTGAGGAAGGAAAAGCAGTAGCTGTTTTCCCTCCTCACCGCACAGCGCCGCGCCTACAGCCGCGGCTGCCTACGTCTCGGCGACCGGCGGGCGGTCCTTGCGCGCGGTGATACGCGCTTATTCGCAGACTTTATTAATTTTTATTTCGTTAACTATGGCAAATATTAAAAAATGGTAAAGGACTTTTCTGCTCAGTTTTACTTGATCTATCAATCCACGAAACCACGGGCGATCGTTACCTGACACCCTGTATATATATATATATATATATATATATATATATATATATATATATACATATATTACCTTTTCAAAAAAAAGGTAAAAAAAAGCGCCTATGTGTGTTGCGCGCAACTTATCTTGAAATTGTGTAATCTAATAAAAATGATATACGTTTATTAAAAAAAAAAATGTGTGAAATCTTTAAAGTGCACCATGTTTTTGTACATCAAAAATTTTTTATTTCAATAAAATTTTCTCATTTTGTACCGTTTCCTCTTTAATCTTTTAAATTGAATGTTATATATTCCATTGAAACTTATTAAAATTAAATATGCTATTACTTGAATTATTAAAATACAAAGATTTTTCAATGACAATACAGAGATAGTACCACGTGGAATTTGTATAACAGTTGAAGATACTACCAGTTGAGTTAGGTAGAATAGAAGTTTTTCAAAGAAAATACAAATACTACTACTTTAATTTTGTTGAAAAGTATATTCTCTTTATAATAGGCGCACTTTAAAAGATTTCACACATTTTTTTTTAATAAACGTATATCATTTTTATTAGATTACACAATTTCAAGATAAGTTGCGCGCAACACACATAGGCGCTTTTTTTTACCTTTTTTTGAAAAGATAATATATATATATATATATATATATATATATATATATACACGTTTAAATTATGTATCTGACCTTGCTTTGGAATTATGAGTATTATGCATACGAGCATCCGCCGTATCGTTTTTATATAATTCACATGACATGTACTCTTCCATAGCTTTCATGAAAAACGGATTGTTCAAAGTTGACAATTGTTATATTATATTTTTTTCAATATTGGCATCGTGTTCTTGTAATGATATTTTATTATCTATTTGCAGCGCAATGTCTGTCTCCTCCACTGACGGACTATTTAAATATTTCTGATTATAATAAGAACCTGTCACGACGGATATGATGATGATGACAAGATGACAAGAAGTACTACACCACATACACCACAAGTACACCACAAGTCGCATACGGCTGACTGATGTATGCCAGCGCCACTCGTGTCGAAAATATGAAAGGGAGAATTCCTGAGGGCGACGACGACGTTTCTTAAAGATTAAAGATGAATATTTAGATTTGCGTCGCGATATCTCCGCTCGTATGGCACGGAGAAAAAAAATAAAAACACTTTTATTATACAAATCGGGGCCAAGCTATCGTTTGAGACTACTCAGAACTTGATCGGTTCAGCCGTTACTGAGATCTGATAATCTCGCGTGCTTGGAACTCGCTGACTCGCGTAAAAGAGGGTCGGTCTGCGACTCGCTTCTCCTACATAGGCGCGAGTCGCGACCGCGCCTCTAGATGTTTTACTTCCATTCTTAAATCTTAGGTTTTGATTTGATTCAATAGTTAAAAAATGAATCTTAACGCATAATTACGATTTCCATAACCGAAATTAATTAATTCCATCTCCTCCTGTGTACATAATAATGCGTATAGCTTAAGTTTTCAAAATTAATCATTTGTACCTATGTTAATTTAATATATATATATATATATATATATACATATATATATATATATAGTTTCTAGATCAATTATTCAATATGCACTGTTTAGTTTTCTCAATTAAACGTTATACTTATAATAATAGATAATTTACACTAACATTAATTCTTAAATATTTGTATTTTTGATAATTAATCATGTTCTATCTTGTAATTCTCAATGTTTCCAAACCTCAAAAATAATGTTAACTTCATATTAAACAATGTACTTAAATTTTAATCTTTGGAATAACCATTGCCTAATCGTTTTATATTTCAAATAAACTAACTGATTACGTACTCCTGTTTTAGTTGATAATGATCACCTTGTTATACTGCTTTCCTTTTTCTATTAAATAACAATAACCGATTATGTATTTATTTGCTAATTCTTTGAACAACCTTATAGAAACCTTATATATGTAAATTTCAAGTATCAGAATATATGCTAAGTCTTCTTTAAAAGAAAAGTTTAAATGTAAAATTTTATTTCATCAAGCCACCTCGTACTCACACTAACCTCCCGACTTAAAAAGACTTGCACTCGGTCCGATCCCGAGTTATAGAGATTGAATTCTCTGACTCAAATTAGGACCAACGATCGTACGATTCTGAAAAGGCATTAAAGCGTGTCATTACACGTTGACGCATAATTTCGGAATCATCAAAAGTGCGTTCGGCTCGCGCCGCACATCCCACTAGTGCGGTCACGAGAATAAAAGAGTTTTTGTTGCATCCTTCCCTGCCTTTCTTTCCTTAAGGCTGGATGTAACACAATAATTGTGCAAAATTTTCGATAGCCTTTGAAGAATATTATTCATTTTACGTTTCATCATATTTCTGTTTTTCAATAATTGTTTTATTGTTTATAAGCTATATCCCACGCAACACAAGGACGTCCTTTGGACGTCCAATGGACGTCGCGGTCGGACATGTCTTGACGTCCAGATGACATACCAATTGTGTCTTGTAGACGTCTAGTAAACGTCCTTCGGACGTACAATGTACCGCCTTCTGACGTCAAATGGACGTCATTAGGACGTCTCAGCAGGACATAAAAAGGACTTTTATGGACGTTGTTTGGACATTATTTTATATTGCATGATTAGGACTTTATTTAGTAAAAAATAATATTTATTAGTAAAAGTAGTATTAACCCTGCCGAAAATGTGCGATTAAAACCGATTAAAAAAAAGTAGTCCGAATCGATCGAGATTTCTGCACCGAAAATATGGTGTTAAGACAGATTGAAAATATTATAAAATCGGAACCCAGATAGATTTATTAAAACAGAATACATTAATATAAAACGTTATAAATGTTTAATTTACAAAAAAATATTTCTTGTATCCTTTTCGTTAAAAAGGACTAAAGAAAGATTAAATTTGAATTAAATATTTAATTTTTGTACAAGATTAAATAACAATAGAAATTGTTATTTACATGTAAAAATTATAAAAATTTATGTGGAACAGCGTGTTCCACACACACGTCACAAAAGACTGAAAGCGAGTATTCGTCTCGAGGTTACAACAAGCAGCTCCTAAAAGTCTTACTGAAGTTATGAGCTAGGAAGTCGACCGCGGTGGCGCCTAGATATAACGCCCGTGGCCGCATTCGACTCACGAAAAGATCTCTCGCGGCGTGGCCGCCTAGCGGTGGTGCCAGCACTCACTTGTTAAATTCATTTCAATCCGAAATTACAGGATTTCATAAATTATAATTAAATCGAATTTTAATGTATACATGTATTTGATTCACAGAATCATGTAAACAGATATGATTCTGTAAATCAAATATATATACCTTGCTGCTAGATGTATAATTACTTCCCACATAGCACGTAATATTTCTGTGATATCACAGAATCATTGCAATATCACAGAAATATTACATATTACTGTGAAATATCACAGAAATATTACTGTGATATTACACAGTGATAATGACATTGAAATATTCCACTGATATCACAGAAATATCGCAGAAATATTACTGTGATATTACACAGTGATAATAACATTAAAATATTCCAATGATATCATTGCAATATATTGTTGCAATATTTAATTCCAAAGAACAAAGTAATGTCAAATGACGTTTTTATTATGTCTTATTAATGCAACGTCACTATCTCTTTGATTAATTTCGATATTTTTAGTATCCTTAATATTCTTAGTAATTTCGGTATCCTATAGAAGAAATCAACTTACAAATAAAATAATTATGTCTTTGCCCTTTCGTGGAATAAAAATGAAAGTTAAGAAAAAGAGTTAATTAACTTTATTATTAGTTTAGATATTTACTTAGTTTATCCCTTAAACTGTATATATGTATAAACTATAATGTACGCTCTTCTATGTAATCTATCAATTTAATTATTGCTTTACAACTCGATCAATAATGATTTTATTAAAAAATTACAGAAAAACCTTTGTATTTGTCTTATTACCATTTATAATTTTTACAGGAGCACAAAAATCGATTTTAATTTTAAAAAATTTTTATCATAAGGTATTTAAAAAAAAAGTTTACAAAAAGTTTTGTTAATACACATTTAATATTCACTTGGCAATAAATATTTTAAAGTATATTTAGAAATTTTTGAAAAAAATATACATTTTTACGTCGTTTAATATTTACTGCTCGGTACATTATTTTGTGAAATAGTTTATTCATTAATATTGATTAGACTATTAAACACCACAGTAAAAGGTTTTTCAAGTTTTTTAAAATATTAAATTTCCAACAAATTTTTCTTTAGATTTCATTTTTTTTTCAACTCTATTAAAAAATATGATTATATATATTCTATCATTAATTAGGTATTTTATAATGTTCATTAATTATATGTATGTATATAATATTGCGGCTCGGTCACCGACCGTCACAACATACGACGAAACAACTGAGCGCGTGTACAGCCGCTATGCAGTCCGCCGTGTGTATAAAACTCCACGCAAACAAGTGAGTGCTGGCACCACCGCTAGGTGGCTGCGCCGCTGGAGACCTTCTCGTGAGTCAAGTGCAGCCACAGGTGTTATATCTAGACGCCACTGCGGCCGACCGAGCCGACTCACCAGCTCACACTTCAGTGAGATTTTAAAGAAAATCGTTGCTTGTTGTAATTTGGAAGCGAATACTCGTTCTAATTTTTTTCCCAATGTGACGTCCCTTAAAAAAAAAGTTGATAAACTTGTTTTAATGAACTGATTTCTGATCAGTAACGGATTATATTTTGTCAGTTAACTGATAAAACATCATCAGTTACTGATCAGTAATCAGTTTATTGAAACAAGTTTATCAACTTTTTTTTCAAGGGGTACGTGTGGAACGCTGTTTTATATTTTTACATGTAAATAAAATTTTATATTTTTACATGTAAATAATATTTTGTATTGTTATTTAATCTTGAACATAAATTAAAATTATAATTCAAATTGAATCTTCTTTAACAAAAATGAAAAAGAATACAAGAGATTTTTTTTGCAAGTTAAACATTTATTACGTTTACATTATTGTATTGTTTTAATAAATATAATTATTTTTTCTATGTCTAATATATATTACATATAACAACATGAAAATAATATTAAGAATAACAATAAAAATAAAATAAAGTAAAATAATTTATTTATTTAATTTCTTGCAATATTATTTAAATATCACAGAAATATTTTGAAATATGACAGTAATATTACTATGAAATATCACAGTAATATTACAGTGATGCGTTTTCGCGGACATTTTGATATTACTGTGATATCACAGTAATATTTCGTGATATTTCTGCAATATTTCATTTGTAATATTGCAATGTAAAAGTGATATTGCTGTGATATCACTGCAATATTACGTGCTATGTGGGTTTCTTTATATTTTAAGTTTACGTTCCAAAACGTTTTTTCTGAGAAAAATTTTACTTGATATAATATACGTTATTATTTATTTATATTTTGAGTACGATTTTCCTCACAAATAAAATAGCCATTAAATAGCATATTAAATTAATCGTTATAGTATTATACATATGTATTAAATATTACATAATTTAAATATTATATATAATGAAATATTAAATATTAACGAATAATATATTTTATTAAAAAGCTATATACTGTATATTAAAGCTTCTCATATTATCAAAATTTGTAGTTTATGTTTATATATGGTTAAATATATCTTTTGTTAAATATTTTTTAACACGAAAAATTATCTTTATAATTTTATAATTTATAAAATTCTTGTGTTATAATAATAATGATAATAATGATAATAATAAAAATACTCAACTTTGTTGACATATATGTATAGCGGACCTTTTCGGAACGTACCACCAATATCTGCTAGATATTTAAAGGACGTCCTTAGAACATCTTCAAAATGTCTTATTTAATATAAAGAACAACGCAATTTTCGAATGCATATTTATTATGTATGTATACATAATATGTTAAATATTACGAATCATCCCAAATATGTCCTGCGGATGTCCTACAAACGTCAAACTGCATCTATGATAAACAGGATGTCCTTCGGACGTCTTTGGAACATCCTATGGACGTACGAGATACTAGGACATTACAAGGACTTTTGTGGACATGTATTGGACGTCCGGGGACGTCCATGTGTTGTGTGGGATCCACATTTATACTTTATAAGATAAACACAAAAATGGATTTGTATTATAATTTAATTATCTTGATATTATTATGCTTTGCGATACATAATATGCACGCATAGAACTATAATAAGAATTGTTACGCAAATAAGTTAGTAAAATAAAATATAACAATTTTTTGTATGCACACATATACTAGTGCACATACATTATTGCACTTAATTGAATTTCTTCAGTTGTTTGTCACCTACAAAGTAAGCGTTGAAACCTTGATGTTCATACGTATGCGCATCATGATAGTATTATATCATAGGAATTATGTATTATAAATACACATTGCAACAGATAATTTTCCACTCTCTTGTCTAATTTAAATTTAATTTACAATACAAATCAAACTCGCATGTGCAGCAGTAAACTAGTTCCAGCAGTGCTCGCTAAGTTAGTGGACTGCTCGGTAGTATACCTGCACTAACATTAAAGATATTACATTAAAGCACGAAAGAAAGTGTTGTGAAGGAAAGGAAAAGTGCCCATTGATAATAGATATTGAAGTAATCTTTCATAGGTAATAAATTTGTTAATACTTACATACAAGCCATAATTAATTCAGGCACGTTAATCATCATGAACTCTGTATACACATAATAATAATTATAATCATATTTATACCGGTGATAAAAAAATTTACTTTTAAAGTATTCTTTATAATGTTTCAAATACTTTTTTAATAATAAGTATTATTATATTATAATTACAACACAATAATTTCTCCCAAGTTTCTATTTCAATCATGATCAAGTCTTGATCTATAATAATTGAAATATTTTAAAAGTGTAATTAGATATAAATTACGTACAATATATTAATCCTGCTTTGCATGATTAATTTTTTATTAATTATTGTTTAAAAAATAATTTTTTATCAAAATTATCTATTTAAAAAGTTAATTTTTTATTTTAGGATCAATAATTGATTAACGTTGCAAAACTTTCTATCTCAATTATTATCCAATAAATTTAACAAATATAAAGCTAACACAATTGATTTATTTCTAGATATTTTGTCTACTCAAACACATTCCGATATAGTTAAATATATTTTTATTGTAATTCAAACTGTGTTTCAATGTCAATAATAAGAAAAATCACATTAGAGGAGGAAGTGAAAAAGAATCCCCAATTGAAGCTATCCGATATACAATCACTGAGAGAATGGTGCGAGAAACAACCCCACTTACCAAAAATTGAGGATAGCTTTCTCGCTTTGTTCCTTCACAGTAATTATTATCACATAGAAGCAGCTAAAAATACAATCGAGAATTATTACACGACTAGGACGCATGTACCAGAATTTTTTTGTAATCGGGATCCACTCGGTGAAAAAGAGCTACGACAAATCTTCAAAGTCGTGTGAGCAATTTTATCCATATTAGTAAAAGAGAAGAGGGTATTATGGCTACTGTTGACAATATAGTTAACCCTATTATTTCCGTTATTAGGTGACGTATTCTAACAATTGCTTATGGAGTTATTTGTTTAGTAAACCGCCGTTTCTTAGTAATGCTAATATGCCAATACATAACAACTGACAATTGTTAGAAAGCATTTTTACTTTTGAGCACTTCTAAACTTTTCTAAACTTTTCTACACTTTTAATCTTTAATTACATACACTTCCTCATTATTCATAAACTTCAGTGTACTATCATACAAAGGTACATATACTTGAATGTTTTTTTGTTATTGAATTTTTTATTTGGCCGTATACATTTCGAGTTATACAAAGTTAAAACAATAACATGGAATTTTTTTAATATGGTTTATCAAGCAAAATTTTTATATCAAAATATTTCTTCGATAAATTAATTGTCATTCTAAAGAACGGTGTTTAGAAGCATTAGATACATCATTTTATGCTTGTTGTTTAATGTTAAATAGGGATAAAATGATATTTTTAATGAAATTTCTAATGGTATTTCTAAAGCATCTGAACCCAAAAAAATTCGAAATCAGAAAAATTATAAACAATAAAAAATTAAAAATATGTACAAATTCAAATAAGAAGGCCTATTCGGTCATAGCTAAATCTTAGTGCTTTATATATAGTGTGATTTTATATACTTTCTCAGACTCAACCAAACTGCGCGCCGTTACTTTCGGCCATATAACACAGTTATGATCGAATAAGAGTTAGTAATATCACTTTTATTGAATTAAAATTAATTTAATAATACTTGATGCTTACTAGCATCTATATTAACCCTTCCCCCCCTTCCCCCCTGAAAAACTGTAAAGAATTTATTGCAAAAAATATCACCTCAGCCAGGGTTCGAACCTGGGACCTCCAGAATTTCCGATACGGTTGTCCATATTACATAGCCATATTACAACCACTTTTTTTCTTCCACCGATTATGCAGTGCATTAAATTTTTATAAATCACATCCTAAATAATAAATATTTTATTACTTTGAATCTAGAATCTGTCCAACAACAACACTCTGAATGTAATCGTTCAAGTTTCAATAGAAAATATTAATTATAAACTAAGTTATTCAATAAAATGAAAATGCCATATTACCCTCTTTTTCTCTAATGTACAATAGTAATAGATCATGGATGGCAAGTTGTTACTTCTTCGTTACTTTATCGTTACTTTTGTTTTTTTATAATAACGATTTAGCAATGACGTTAAAATTTATTATAGTAATAATAATACTAAAGTTGGAGAACAATCACTTTTAACAAATCACTTGTTGTCATTGTGCAATATTTATTGAAAAAAGTAACTCATTAGTTGACTTGTTACGTAACGAGGAAAAGTAAAGCAAAAAGTTACGCGTTACTTTGACTCGTTAAATAACGAGAAATGTTACAAGTTAATATTTTTTAAAGAGTAATACATAATGATAACAAGTTAATTGTTAAAAGTGACTATTCTAAACCTGGCCTTACTATTACTATTATGGAAAATTGTAATAGTATTATCAAATTATAAAAAAGTAACGAGTAACAAATAACGGCGTTACATACAGTAACTCGTTCCCATCCCTGATATAAATAAATGTGTTATATGTATGTATTATATGTATATAGATGCATGCATGTACAACGCTTATAAACTCTGACAACTCTCACAAACTGTTATATTTGGAATGATATGTAAATAGACGTAACGTCATGTATATAAAATCACTAATTTATAATATTTGATGTATTAAATATACACATTTTGAAAAATATGCAGAAAAATAAAATAAATTTTACAAAATATATTGATTCACTAATTATACTACATATAATTGTAAATTTTTAACAGTAATGAAGAATATTTTTATTAATATTTTTCATACCTTCTAATATATTAATAAATTGAGATAAATTAATTTGATTTTAAAAGGGCTTACTCCCTTCTGAGTGAACTAACGAAAGAAGGTTACACGATGGTGTATACACAACTTCTGGATGATGATCCTTCACACTATAACTTGAATGCAGTGATCAAATATTTCTTCATGTTATGCGACATTCATTTTCTAACGAATGATACAAACAATGGTTTGGTCTTTATTGGCAATGCTGATAAACTATCTTTTGGTCATGTCGCGAGAATAAGTCCATTGGCAGCCAAGAAAGCTTTATACTATGTTCAAGAGGCAATGCCAGTGCGTCTAAAAGAAATCCATGTCATAAACGTACCACCTGCCATGGAATTGCTCATGAATATTGTCAAACCTTTTATGAAGAAAGAGATGATAAACATGGTAAATATAACTATTAATTTTATTGAAAATAAGTTTCATTGTAATTATTTATCTTCAATATCCGCATTTTTAAGAAATTAATAAGTTTATTAAATAATAACAATCCAAAAATTATGTAATATCACAAACCATTATTTTTAAACAATAATAAACAATTCTAAACAAAAAATAAGATTAAGATTAATAATGTGCACAAGTGAAGAAAAACATTTTTTATTTTAAATATTATTTCAGCCAGAATATTGTTTGCAATATAAAGAATATTTTTTACAATGTTGTGAAATGTTTGTTAGCAAAGTAAATTGCTTGTCAATTTAATTTATGATACTATGTATTCCAGCTTCTATTTATGACTATGTTTCAATACCAACACGCAATCGACGCGCAGCTTGCATGAACTCTGGAAATTGTAAAAATTCACAGAAATATTATTAAGCACCAAGACCCGTCTTAATTAAAAATTTTTTTTTGTTTAATTATTTGATTCAATTATTTTTAATTGTACTTTTATAGATTTAAATAAACTTATAATTATGTAATTTTTGATTGTTATCGATAAACGTAGAAAAATCTATCTCCTTATAGTATAACATTAAAATTTTAATTTTAAAACTTAATCTAAAGTTTTAATACTACTATAATCTATTTGGTATTCATTTGGTATTTGGATAAATTTTTCTCAATTTTTTTAACTTTTCTAGATACATTTTCATTCGTCGTTGGAAAGCCTTTCCAAGTACATTCCGATAGACGCCCTGCCGAATGAGGCGTTTGGAAATGGAGGTTCGATACAAGAATTAAACGAAATTCAAATAAAGCGACTCGAAGACTATCGTGAATGGTTCCTGCAGGACGAAGCAACCGGGCGTGTTAACGAAGCGTTGAGAATTGGCAAGAGCAAGTCAGCGAATGATTTGTTCGGTGTAGAGGGTAACTTTAGAAAACTCGATATAGATTGAAGCTGTAGGTATAATCTATAAGATTTACAACTATAATGAATTATATATACAAATACGGTTATTTAACTAATTTTTACATTTTTATATGGGATTTCTTTTTGTAGTAGGGGTAAATGGGGCCAGAAAGGGTAGGCAGGTAAGACGGGGTAGCGCTTGTATCGCGCGATTCAAATGCAGAAATTACAATCAAGCATATGTGTTAGATGCGGCTCTTTGATCATTAAAAATTACCCATGAGTCAGCGAAATAGCTGCGTTATTGAGACTACTTTTTATACTTTTATACTACTAATTATACTTTTAGAATAGACCACAATTTATACTTTTTTGCGATTTCCTTATGATTACATGAAGATATAATATCGAGAAAACGGACAGATACAAAGAAAAGAAAAAACGATAGCAAAAGCAGTATAAAATAAAATTATATAAGAGTCAAGAAAACGTATGAGAAAAAAATTGGTCTAAAAACGCATAGGTATCCTACCTTGCCCGCGGGAATATCTATCTTATCCTACCCGTCGGGCAAGATAGAGAAAAATGCCTCTTTTTGACTTCAATTAAATAAAGTTTATAATACTTTAAAATTTTATTTTAACTCTTAAACACGTAAGTAGGTCTGAGAGACCCCACATGAAGTTCCAAACGCTTGAAGTGTGAAGACGGAACGAGACAGGAGGTTCGGACCAAGACGTAAAAAAAGTTTGAAATCTCCTCTTTCGATTGATATGGTTGATCAACTTCTTTGGTCAACTAGAATTCGAACGGCAAAATTTTGTTAGGGTCAATGCGATCTATATAGTGTGTAAGTGAAACTTTTTTTGTGACTAGTTTACATAAAAAAGCTGGACAAAATACATTCAAACAGGTCAATTCGCAGATGTTACTTACATATACTTTGTCTAAAGTTGGAATACTATCAAATGCTCTAGAAAAAGAAGTTTTTCTGAAATATATCATGAAACACATTAATTTTCAATTTTAGACACGATTTAATAAAAAACACCTCATATTCGCTTTGTTACATAAGTACATTTTTTAATAGAAATGACAATGATATAATTTTTTTTTCTTTGAAAATATAAATCTTTACCATTAAACCGCCGTATTGTAAAGTTTTTCAAAGTTTTGCGTTGCAAAAATATGATTTTTTTTTTAAGTGGATTTTTAGATGCCGAAAATTACCTCATATTCTCCATGTTACATAATTATACTTTTTAAAAGAAATGACTTTGCCAAATTTTATTTTAAAAGTGTGACTCTTTAGCTTTAAAACGCCGTATTTGAAAGTCCTTAAAAGTTTTTTGTTGCAAAGATATGATTTTTTGAAGGAAAAGTGAATTTTTGACCAATTTTTCATTTTTGCTTAAAGGTTCTTCCTTTATAACTTTTCAATAAATTGTTTTTTGGCAATGCCGATTGTGCAGTCACACGCCTAAAATTCTGAACTTTTATTAAAAAAAAAATTGTTGAAAAATATTGATTGTAATCAAAGTTATAGCTTTTCAAATTTGGAAAAGTCTTTCAGACCCGAAAATGTGTTTCTGTATTTTACAGAATTGGTGTGTTTAAGGATTAATGATAAATATATTGAAAGACAAATGTTCAAAGAGTATTGTAAAAATAAAGATGACTTGTTAATTATGAAAACCTAGCTTTTAATAATTCTTAAAGCTTAACTACCCTGTCTTACCGTACTTTCTTCTAAGTATTATTTTGTAGTTCATACTTTTATGTTTTACCTAATGGATGCATAGTGTAATCCTAAACTATCCGAAACAATCCTTTGCATAGATTGTAGAAGGCATTGAAAACCCCAATGATTTTTTTTAATAAATCAGTAAACGGCCGATAGTGATGGGCTAAACAATTATTTTTACTATTTGGTTATAACCGTTATTTTAAAATAACTGGTTATTGCAACAGGTATTAGATTAAATGATTACTAGTATTTAATCACATTATAATTTACAATAATTTACCTATATTAGAAAATCTTAACTAATTATCTATCATATTAATTAAGCTAAATTTTATACAAAAAAAATATTAATATAATTAAGTTAAAATATTGTTATTAAAGAAAAAAACAGAAAAATATTATTTTTGAAATTTTTATTTTTTATTTTTTTTATTACATACAGTGAGGAGCAAAAGTGAACACACATGCAACATTTTAAGAAAAATAAAATTTTATTTAATATTTGCACTTAGAATATAAAACAAATAAAATACATAGTATAAAGTACAAAGTTTTAGCTTTTCAAAAAGATTTTAACCATCGTGATAGCTTTATTCTTGTGATTTATACAAATATTTTTCGTGTAATCGGTTTTGCTCCGCCTTAAGACTCTTGTCTTTAAAAACCGTAAACTTTAGATTTTGTAAACAACTACTGACAATGTGAGCAAGAGTACTCTAGTAGTTAGTTTATCGTTATTCGAGCAGTATGATGGATTACTATATTATCATAAAGGGCCACTGTCTAGAACTGTGAGGAATAATATTATTTTGGAATTAAAAAGTGGCTTATCAACGAGAAAAGTTGTCCAAATGTTTGCCGTCAGTTAGGCAATAATGCAAAAAATACGTAAGCGATACTGCAGCGATGTTCCTACATCTTTTGAAGGTCGTCCTAATTATCCGAAGGTCGTTCCTAAATTATTATTACGTCAGGATAAGAGAAGACTAACATATTACATTACATCAGAAGCTGCTGCGACAGCATCAATGGCTGCAAAATTATTGGAAAGAATGTTGGGAAGAAGATCAGCAAGTGGACTGCTCGAAGAGCATTAAAGGAAGTTAATTTTGTGTCAAGTGAAAAAAAAAGAAAGCTGCTTTTTCAAATAAAAATATTAAAGCTTGTTTGGGATTTGTAAAAAAATATATAAATTGGAATATTGAACAATGGAAGAACGTAATATTCTCTGACAAGTTTAAAATTAATAGAATTTTATCGGATGGACGTTCTTGGTGTTGGAGAAGGAAAGGCGAACCTCTTTTACCGCGTCATGTTAAACAGACAATTAAATTTGGCGGAGGTTCAGTTATGATATAGAGATGTATTACAGCGTATGGTATGAGTCCATTACATCGAATTCAAAGTACAATAAACTAATATAGTTATAAGGACATTCTAGTAAAGAATTTACTGGAAACGGTTGACAACATGCCGATGCCAGAGTATGATTTTACATTCCAACATGATAACGCTTCCAGTCATTCTGCGAAGAGCATGGGAAATTGGTTTTAGTCTAAACCGTTTCAAACAATGGAGTGGCCTGCTCAAAGTCCAGTTTTAAATCCTATTGAAAATATCTGGGCATACTTAAAAATGAAATTAATGAATGACTATAAGGCTCCGTCAATAAAAACGAATGATTTATTTAAAAGAGTGCAAGAACAGTGGTACTTTGTTACGCTAGAATATTGTGAAAGTGTTGTGACAAGTATGCTTAAGCGTGTTCGAGGCATTATGAAAGCCAAAGGAATATGGATGAAATATTAAATGTTTACAAAACTAAAATGTTTATTTAAACTGACTTATGGTGCAAAACCGATTACACGAAAAATATTTGTATTAATCACAAAAATAAAAATATCACGATGGTTAAAATGTTTTTGAAAAACTATTATACTTTATATAATGTAATATACTAAAATATTATACTTTATATAATGTATATTGTTTGTTTTTTATTTTAAGTGCATATATCAAATAAAAATTTATTTTTCTTAAAATGCCACATGTGTGTTCACTTTTGCTCCTTACTGTATTTTATTTTAAAAATATACATACATATAAACAAAATTATGTAATTTAAACTTTTTTTAAATATGAAAGTAATAACATATTTAATAAACAAAATAAAATTTAACATAAAATACAGAAAAAAATTGATGAATTCTATGGTAAATAATAATAATAATAACAATAATAATAATAAAACGTATTAAGATTTTAATTGTGGCCGCCTCAATAAGGTTATTCGCCCTACACAATCATATTTGAGTGTTGATTGGCTGCAGGATAGAAGCTTTCTAAAGACTCAAGAATTTTTTTAGTCTACAATCAATCGACATGTTTATAAAATTTATTGTACGACAAATGTAATATTGACATTATTATGCTTGTAAAATTGTAATTTGTTAAAAACAGCTGTTTAGTCCGGTAACCGTTATTTTCCAAATTTAATAACGGTTATTGAAGTTATTTTTCAATAACGGTTACTCAGTAACAGATAACAAAATAACGGTCTATCACTAGTAGATGATAAACAAAAAAGATCAACTTCTTTTTTATTAAAAAACAAAAAAAATTGTCGATAGTGAGGACGTATCGGCCAAATAAGGTCATAATATCTCTTCAATCGTGTATTGTACATACAGTAATAAGCAAAAATCCAGCTGATGACATCAACACCCCCCTCTGCCCCTCTACTTTGTCATTGGATGGACCTGTGTCTTGCCAAAATGGATGGTGTTTTTTAACCTCTTTAGTCTGTTAGCTTATTTTTAGATATTTTATTTTAAATATTTTGATGTAATCTAAGTAATCTAAGTTATTTTCGTTATAATAGATATTCTAATATAAATTCAGAAAAAAGTTTCAAATTTTAAAAAATTTTAAACCAGGTTTCTTTTTGAAAAACTTTAGTGTATTTGATATTTTAACGTTCTCCCAATCAATAAAAAGTATTAAATACAAAACAGTTTTTAAATAAGAGATATCAAGAAATATAGGATTTAAACGGAAATGAAATAAATGCATATTAAAAATACTTTTGTGTAATAATTATTATACTTTGTATTTGACTCTTATTTGTCCTATTTGCATGTCAATAATTGTGGGAAATTTTCGATAGTTTTTTCAAAAATAAAACTGATTTTGCTTTCCATCATATTTCTCTTATTTAACAATTATTTTAATGTTTATAAGTTATATCAACATTTACACATTATAAGATAAAAACAAAAAAAAATTTATATTATAATATATTATAATATTATAATTATCTTGATATTATCATGCTCTGCGCGCACACAATATGCATGCATAAGACTATAAAGAATTGTTACGTAAATAAATTACTCGAAAGAATACAACGGCTTTTTGTATATATACATATATGTTCACATACATCATTACACTTAATTGAGTTTCTTTAGTTGTTTGTCAGCCACAAGGTAAGCGTTGAAACGCAAATGTGCAGTAGCGTAGTAAGGGACGGAAGAGAGAGCGGTCTGCCCCGGTGTCATCCTAACAAAAGCGCCATAAATCAGCAGTATTCTTCTTCGTTACAAGTAAAAATTTAGAATCAAAGATTTGTTTGTAACAGAAAGCAAAAACCATAAATCAGAAATGCTCAACGTCCGACTCGCGCAATCTGTTTTCAGCTTTTTTCTTTTCTTCGTGCTTGAATCGACAATTGAATCGTGTTGTAACACGGAAATCACTTACTTTTTTACGATTAATATTGCTTTGTGGTAAACAATTACCACGACTTTCAAGTAAAAAATTTAATTTAACCGGGCGTATAACTTTCAGAAATAAAGTAGTTAACTCAATAATTTTGTCCGCTGTATAGTGCACATTTGCAGGTCAGATTTCTGCACTAGCGTACTAGTTAACGTTCTATCGTTTCTAGAAAGTTAAATCAATAAGTATTGCAAACGCTCGTTATTTCTAATGCAACAAAATGTATAATGCGTTGCATTGACGCCTAGGGTACCGATTTTAAAAATTACGTTCCTTTCTTATTTTTACATTCATGCTGCACCAACGATCACCGCAGCATTCGATCATGAACGCAGTGCTGCCAGGCGGGCCGGGCTGGCCGCTGGGCGGCCTACCCCTCCAGTCTCTCAGGAACGTGTTGTAAGCGCGCGGATCTCACAAGGAAGGTTCGCAAATCAGGAATTTCAAAAAAATCTGAAATTTGGTGTACACATAGAGGAGTCCACCCGTAACACAAAAATATTTTTTATTTGTGCCCAATTTCAGTTTAAGGGGGTAAAACACCCTTTTGAAAAAAATTGTTTTTTTTCTTTCCAAGCGAATATTGTCGAAACTATAAGAGATAGAGAAAAATGTTTTGAATAAAAGTTGAATGGTTTGAAGAGTACTTTACAACAATAATTTAAAAAAATTTTTTTTGTTATTGTTTAACAAAATACCTCCACCACCCAGATTTTTTTTAATTAAAAAAATTTTTTTTCAACCAAATTAAATTTTATTTTTATATAAATCTAACTATATATAATAAAGTGTCATTCCTATGTACCATTCTTGAAAAATAATAAACTTCTTATATTTGCACGTTATACGCACCCTGTTCGTGCGCTCGATTTTTTCCGCTCACTGCGTATTACACAAAAGAGCGTTAAAAAAAAAAGTATAGTACAAAGAATATTAAAATAAAAGTTTTTTGTTAATAATAATAATTGAAATAATAAAATAATAATGAGTTTTTTGAACTCGACTGCTAAAATCAGTCAAATATCTTTGGCGATGTCAAAGTATGTACGTAATACTTTGTACAATTAAAAACGCGTTATGAATAGAGAAATTATTATTTTTGCAAAATATCGTTTATTTAATTTTGACTGTAGAACAGTTGATTGCAATGGTCAATGTATTTTATTGACGAATGTTAGGCAACCCGAAAATTCAGTAAACTTTTAAAAATATTGTGTGTAAGTAGAATAGTTCACAAAATTATTTTTTGCTTTTACCAAATTACATCTTTAGGGGATGAAATCACTTCTTGAAGAAAATGTACATTTTCTTTTCAGCAAAATAACTACCGAGAATGGTTACACGTATAAGAAAACGTTTAAACGGAAGTTGCATCTCGTTTTCTTTTGCTCTACGCAATTAAGTATAGATAAAAATGAAAATATTCGTATTGTTCAAGTTATTCTTATCACCAAGCCCTAAAATTAATTTTTTATTCTTCGTAAATTTATATGAAAATCTCCATACCCCTTTTCACACTTTTCATAATCATTTTTTGTGATATTTCTTATAAATAAAAAAAAAATCAGTATAATTCATCAAATATTTAAAGTCTGTTTAGCAGCTTCATTATTCAAATGGTTTCAAACAGAGATATTTAATTATTATTAACATACATTTCACATAGCTTTCAATTATTTAAGCACGACAATATTATATGTATACTGACGACGACATAAAAGATGAAAGTATTTAAAATAAATCATTGACGAAGCATAATAATAGCAACGTACATTACTTCAATGTTATTTTATTACACTATTATGCAAATCGCACGATAAAAAAGGTGAAACTCTACTTTTTAACGTTAAAATATATAATTTTACGTATTTTTATGTAACCATACATATTTGCTTACAGTTGTATATGTAGATAGATGTATATTTCTTTTCCCCTTACAAAAGATTGCCAAGAAGGGGTCTTACATTAGTTTACAATATTACTCTAAAATCCATGCATCCATCCACACAATTCTACGCGATAGCTACCTATTCTTTATCTCCCTATTCTCTACCTATATACATTTCTACACACTTTAAATATTTTACCTTTTACATTTTTAACAATTGTATATGTATAATGATTACAGAAAATAATGTGCAATTATTATATGTAACTATCATATAGTTTTCATATATAATTATATAATTATATAATCATATATATAATTATATATGATTACATACAAAATATGCCTACATATATTAAAATTATATAATTATAAGTATGCATTATTTTAAATAACAAATATAATCCGTAATTTTTGTACAATAGTAGCTGCGTTTTGTATTAGATAACTCTAGAAGGGTACGATACAAATAAGTAAAAGATAAAAATATTTTTTACCCGGAAAAAACTTTATATATATATATATATATAATTATAAATAATTATATATAGAAGTTTTTTCTGTGTAATTTATACTTTTATTGACTTCTATTTATTTATTTGTAACTTGTAAACAATTGTACATGCTTTGTTGTTTGATCGTATTCTGTAAGAGTTATCTAGTATAAAGCGCTACTATAAAAATTACGGATTATATTTTTTACAGTAATGATAATCTTCATAAAAATGTTTGAAACACAAATACTCGCCACACCATGCACAGCGCATTAAAGCGGCTGTTCCACAAATACTACATTTAGGTATATGCTTTTCAATTTTAAAATAACAAAATTCCACAGGATTTTGAAAATGTTCGGGACGCGTTTCCAAATATCCGCGTTTTATACCACGAATATTTGAAAAGATTTTTGAATCTAGGACAAGAAAACTGATTATGTGTTAAGGATTGTAATTTAATTATTTCATTACGGGAGTGCAAATTAATATCTTCCTCTTAAAGAATTACATTATCCGAAAATGTACGCACAAAGTTTTTCCAAATTCGGAATCCGAAGACGTCTAAGAGTTGAATGATACCCGTTGTCTTTTTGGGAATAGTGAAAAATGTAACTTCTTTACCTTGTGATATATGTTGCTCTAACTACTTGCTCTAACTACTTGACTCGGACAGTGTCCCGTCCATGAGTCAAGTAAAAGTATGCTTTTACGACCAGTATTCGGTAAATATACTTCGGTAAACCAAGTTTTGAAATGTTCTGCAGTGAGTTTTCCTGATTTGGAAGCCTGAGTGTATGTGTTAACTGGACGAAATAGAATTTCTTCCACTCTTGGTCCAAATGTTCCTGTAGACTCCTTCAAAACGATGTGAAAGAAGATTTCCACTTGCCGAAATAAGTGGCATAATGGTATAACTATGTGTTGTTGAAGATATACTTTGAACTGATGCCTCAATTATTTTCTCTCCTGATTTCGCTAATGTCCGCCCAGAATGTATTTCAAGGTTGAAGCCACTTTCGTCTGCGTTATAAACTTCTTCTGGTCCTACAGCTGGGATTAGCTTTTATAGTTGTAACAAATTCTTTTGCGACATTTTATATATTGTCTCCATTTTTTAATGTAAATTGCGTTTGGAATGTGGTGATTTTTCGAAAAACAATTCGGTGTACTTTTTTAAACTTCCAAATCCACAATTTACTTGTCCTTAATTCGGGTAGATCCACTTGATCCTTTGCCTCCAAGGCCCATAATCTTAAATTCATATCATGAATAATAGATTTTCTATCACAAGCTTCTTGAAATTTGTGCAGTATATATTCCGTAATAAATGCAAATTTATCTGCATTTGTTCCACCTTTTGCTATACTTGCAGTTTCCCACCTGTATAGTTGCTGATAAGATTTAACCTTGCGGAACTTGTGTTGTACTGCACGTAAAGTTCTACAGGCCTTTTTTCCACTTTTTCAAAACTCCACAGCATTTCTCTTATAACTGTAGTCAACTACGCCTCCTTCATCATCAACAATGCACTGTTCAGGTTCGAAACTGCCTTCATCTTCTTCTTTTTCTTCAGGCGTAATATATTCTACAATTTGCGTGGTATGTGGCTCCGATGGATCGTCAAAATCAAGCACGTAATTATGATCTATCAATATTACTAAACGTGTGTCTTGAGTTTTTTGTAAAATACTTTTAATTTTGTCATGTACTTCAATTTCCATTGGTGTAATAAGTGTTTGTGTTATACTCCCAATTTGAAACGTAGTAGCTAACATGTTTATTATGTTTGCTACATTAAACGGCGTCATTTTAAAGAAATTTCTGTCAAGTAATGATTACTAACTTTTCAACAGAATGGTAACTGATTGACGTCGCAAATGAAACTGGAAATGATACTTTCTCCGACATATTTATATGACTCAAAAGACGCAATTACATGAATTTATTTGCACGAATAGATTTTGCGCAAATAGCTTAAACGTTAGAAAATAGATTTTCAAGAAATCTCTTTATCTAATCTTATTTATCGTTTGGTATGCAAAATACAGTCTAGTTATCATTGTGACTGCGTTATTATACATTGAAAAATAGAGTTCCAGACAATATCTTATTTACCGTCTGGTATGCAAAATTAAGAGGCGCGGTCGCGTGTCGCGCCAAATAACTCGCAAAGCGAAAACAAACCGAGTTTGTTTTTAATCTAGACATCAAGGTGATTCTACGTTATTAAACGTTAGAAAATAGAATTTCAGGAAAAATTTTATTTATTGTGCATAATAATGTAATAAAATAGCATAATAGTGCATAAATAAACGATATTTTGCAAAAATAATAATTTCTTTATTCATAACTTGTTTTTAATTGTACAAAGTATTACGTACATACTTTAACATCGCCAAAGATATTTGACTAATTTTAGCAGTCAAGTTCAAAAAACTCATTATTATTTTATTATTTCAATTATTATTGTTATTAAAAAACTCTTATTTTAATATTTTTTGTACTATACTCATTTGTCTTTAACACTCTTTCGCGTAATACGCGATGAGCGGGATAAATCGAGCGCACGAACAGGGTGCGTATAGCGTGCAAATATAAGAAGTTTATTATTTTTCAAGAATGGTACATAGGAATGACACTTTATTATATATGGTTGAATTTGTATAAAAATAAGCTTTAATTTGGCTAAAAAAAACGTTTTTTAATTAAAAAAAACGTTGGGTAATGCGGGTATTTCGTTAAACAATAAAAAAAAATTTTTTTTAATTATTGTTAATTAATTATTGTTAATTATTGTTAATTATTGTTAAAGTACTTTTCAAACTATTCAACTTTTATTCAGAACATTTTTTTCTATCTCTCATAGTTTCAACAATATTCGCTTAGAAAGAAAAAAACCGATCTTTTGTAAAAGGGTGTTTCATCCCCTTAAACTGAAATTGGGCACAAATAAAAAATATTTTTGTGTTACGGATGGACTCCTCTATGTGTACACCAAATTTCAGATTTTTTTAAATTTCCGTGTTCGCAAACCTTTCTTGTCAGTAAATATAAATCTAAATTTTTATATTTTTTGATAATACAAATTGAAGATTAATTTAAAATAAATGAGATAAAATAAAAGTAAATGTTCAAAAAAAGAACAAGATAAGAATACTTGTAAGAAAACATATGTTATTAGGAGTACAAATTGAAAACCGCCGTTTTCCAGTAGATGGCGCCAGCGGTAAATGCTGGCGCCAAACGTTAGATCAAAAATTTTAAATGTAAGGTTGGGCATCTGGCAACAATTCCTTATCATTGCAGTTGTGAATTTTTATCGGCGTTATATATTTTTTTGTGATCAAAAATGTCGAAATTTGTGCCCAATAAGCGTCATTTGCGGGAAGTTTTGCTTTTTGCCTTCAATTCAAAAAATCTGCGGCTGAGGCGCGTCGAATGATTGTAAAAACTTATGGTGAGGCTTCCATTAGTGAAAGAACGTGTCGAGAATGGTTCCAACGCTTCAAAAGTGGTGATTTCGGCGTAGAAGACAAGGAGCGTCCCGGACAGGTGAAAAAGTTTGACGCACAATTGGAAACATTACTGAATGAAGATTCATCTCAAACGCAACAGGAGCTTGCAGATTCATTGGGCGTGACTCAACAAGCTATTTCACATCGTTTGAAAACCATGGGAATGATCCAAAAGCATGGACACTGGGTGCCATACGAATTAAAGCCGAGAGACGTCGAACGGCGTTTTTTCGCGTGCGAACAGCTGCTCCAACAGCAAAAACGGAAGGGTTTTCTGCATCGTATTGTAACCGGCGATGAAAAGTGGATCCATTATGATAATCCAAAGCGAAAAAAATCGTGGGGCTACCGCGGCCATGCATCAACATCGACGGCCAAGCCAAACATCCATGGCTCGAAGCTCATGCTGTGTATTTGGTGGGACCAGCTCGGCGTGATTTATTATGAGCTGTTGCAACCGGGTGAAACCATCACAGGAGCTCGCTACCGAACACAACTAATGCGTTTGAGCCGAGCATGGCAGGCAAAACGGCCACAATACGAGCAAAGACACGAAAAAGTGATGTTGCTACACGACAACGCTCGGCTACATGTTGCTCAGGTCGTTAAAACCTATCTGGAAACATTGAAATGGGACGTCTTACCTCATCCGCCGTATTCTCCTGACATCGCCCCTTCAGATTACCACTTGTTCCGATCAATGGCGCATGGCCTGGCTGAGCAGCACTTCCATTATTACCAAGAGGCCAAAAACTGGGTCGATTCGTGGATCGCCGCAAAAGATGAGCAGTTTTTTCAACGCGGGATTCGTATGCTGCCCGAAAGGTGGAAGAAAGTAGTGGCCAGCGATGGACAATACTTTCAAGAATAAATATGTAACCATTTTTCAACAATCAATCCTCAAATTTTGACAAAAAACGGCGGTTTTCAATTTGTACTCCTAATATATAATTATAATGAAATATTTTATTTGTTAAAAATGATTAAGGATTTTATACAATACAAGGATATTATACAATTATATTACAAATTTGCAATTATAATCTAATTTTTAAACAAAATAAACTTTATAATTATTATTTATTATAAACAAACAAAGTATTTATTCATTTTTACTCGGGATCCGCGCTTTTACAACTTGTTCGTGAGAAGGACTGGAGGGGCAACCCGGCCCGCCTGGCAGCTCTGCATGAACGTAAAAATAACGTGGTCCCTAAAATCAATCCCCAGGCATCAATGCAATGCACTGTACAATAAAAATAAGAATATTTCTTAAACACTATAATGTATAAGTAAATAAAATAAATATTCTTATACATTAAGTTGCATCAATGATTCAATAATAAATGCAACTTTATGTGTAAAAGCATCTTCATGAAACATTTCTTATATGGATAGGCAAATGCGGTTTTACTGAAATGCTAGTAAATTTGACAATAGCTTTACGAATTTTTCTGAGTGTGAATGTTACCACTTGCAAACAAAGCTTTTAATTTAAATTATTTTAATAAATAAAACAATTATAGTTTTTTTTAATTATTTAAACAATTGTAGTTTTTCTTAAATTAATTTACTGAAAATTTTTAATTTGTTTAAAATTTAGAAAAATATTATTTATTGTTTAAATGTTCAATTGATAATACATTGTACATGGGAAAGAAGAAATAAAATGTAAAATAAAGATATTGCTTAATAAATTGGAAAAGATAATTAGTTGCTATTAATAATGTACTAAAGAAGACACAGGTCGGCAGGAGGACAGGACCGCTTCAGGCGCTGTAATGCCTTACTACGCCACTGCATATGTGTGCGCATTACGATAGTATTATATGATAATAGAAATTATGTGTTATATACATTATTTTATTTTCCATGCGTTATGCTAATTAGAATTTGATTTACAATATAATCAAACTCGCATTAATAATAAACTAGTTCCATGCTCGCTAAGTTAATAGACTACTCGGTAGTATACTAATAGCGTTTTTCACTGGGCGACACTGAGTGCGCACTGGAAATTCGCCGAGTTCAAGCGACACTGCCCGAGTGCACTGACAGTGCGAGTTTCTTGCACTCTCAGCTAAACACGTCCATTATTTTCCGTGCAGTTTTATGGCGCATTATATTCGATACCTTTTGAACATTAGCATCACAAAAATTTGTAATTTAATATGGAAGGATCGATTAGTTTATGTATTTCTTTTAGAATAAATACTGAAATATTAACTTTAACCCTTGAGCCGCTTGAAACGGACTTATATAATAAATTAAAGAGTAAGTATATACTTATAATCTTGGTTTTTGAGGTTATTCAATGCACATGTTAGAAAAGAAATTGATAAATTTCTATAAAATTAATTAATAAAAATAATAATAAAATTAATAAAATAATAAAATTAATTGGTAAGTACCACAGACTCCATTAGATTAAAAATAATTAATAATAATAATGTAATATAATAATAATAGTAATAGTAATAGTAGTAATAGTAATAATAGTAATAATAATAATATAATTAATAATACAATTATTAATAATATAATTATTTGTATTAGAGAATAAAACGTAGGAAATACGAATCAAACGCAATAGTTGGTGCGTCAATATAATAATACATATATTTCGCTATTAATACATAAACGTGAATACAAATAACGGACGCGTTTCAACTTTCCTTGAAGTCATTCTCAACGATAATTTTCAATTAACAAAATCATATATGCTAATTGTTAATTTAAAATTATCGTTGAGAATGACTTCAAAGAAAGTCGAAACGCGTCCGTTATTTGTATTCACATTTGTATATGTACTGATAGCGAAATATATTTACTATTTATATTATTGACGCACCAACTACCGCATTTGACTCGCATTTCCTACGTTTTATTCTCTAATTTTAATACTACCAAGTCTATCTTAAATATTTTGATAATTATTTGTAGTATTGATACTATATATTTATACAATATATATTATTGCTTCACGTGTAATACAATATAATCTGCAGAAACAATGAAAACAGATGTACTTACATCTTTATCCGTTAAGTTATGCACCACCTGAACAAAATTTTTGATTTTCGGAATTTTCCGTGGATTTTTTAATACTTCATCACTGCTAGATGATGATGAAGAAAGCAAATCTAGTAATGCAATTGCTAATCGTGCGTCCCGCGCAGCCATGTTGCACTGAACTGGCACCGTCTCTGGGAGCTCGTGCCGAAATCTTGCACGAAAGGGCAAAAATTCGGCACTAGCCTTCCCAGTGAAACTGCGCGCACCGGTTTCATGCGCACCGAAACGTTCAGTGAAACACGTTGCCCGTAGCGAGTGCGCACTCAGTGCGCACCAGTTCTCCCAGTGAAAAACGCTATAACATTAAAAATATTACATTAAAGTGCAAAAAAAAGTGTTGTGAAAGAAAAGAAAAGTGTTCCTTAATAATAGAAATTGAGAAGTAATTTCTCATAGGTATTAAATTTGTTAATACTTATATACCAGTCATAATTAATTCAGGCACGTTACCCAAATAAATTTCTTGCGTGCAAATTTTTACACGCAATATGCATTTTACACGCAATATGCATGAGAATTTTGTAACAGATTAGCATGAATTTTATTTGAAGAACGTGTTACATCGTGTATATTGCTTACAAGTGGTTAATAGCGTTTTCTACTGCAATGGTTTTTAACCCAGATTCATTGCCATTTGCCGGAATCATTGAATTAGAATGGACGATCATTCGTTTCGGCAAATGGCGACGAACACGGATTAAAAACCATTGCAGTAGAAAATGCTATAACTCATATATTGTCCCATATACTGACAAATTACATGCAGACGGCTAACATATTGCTAGTCGTTTGCTCATAATTTAACAATACAGTGCACAACTTTTCCGAATAGTATATTATGCAACATGGGCTGAGATTTGCCGTTCTTGACTGAGGACGATGTTTTCAGTACGAAACGCAGCTACACGCGCAAAACGCGCGTAGTACAGCCGAAAGCTAAAAACAGCGTCCAAAGTCGAGAACACGCTCGACCAGTGTTGTTAGACGGGCCCGGTTTTTCACGCATGCGCGTCAAATGAGGCTTCAGTAAAGTAGATTTTAGTGACAGAAAGGAGATCTTTGGTAACCCATACCAATTTTGGAATTCTGCAAACTGACGTTTTTTGATTGCTTCTTTTGTCTCTGAATTTTATAAATCTATATTAAAATAAATAGATTAGTTCGCGTTGCTTAAAATCTTTAAAAATTCTTGTACTTAAAATAAAATAAATATACATTTAAGCAAATAAAAAAGATATATAGGAGAGATATATAGAAGAGGGAGACAACAAAGATATTCAATGCGAAAAAAAATATTGAGTGAAAGCAACGTGAACAAACCGATGTATATTTACCTTACCCTATCCTAATCATATGACGAGCCCGCAACGCGCCCCTTTCTCGGTACACCAGTTACAGCGCTGATTGTAGCCATGCGCAAAAACCGGGCCCGTCTAACAACACTGCGCTCGACCTCATGAAAATACGTTTTTTGCGGAATTCGAACAAGCGCGTTTTTCTGTCACTGCCTGTCCCGGTTGTAGGTTATAAGACATCAATATACTACCTTCGCTCATGCATTCGACCCATAGACATAGAATCTATAGACCGAGCATTCGAGGAGTGGGGACGTGAAAAACTAGAAAAAGATAGCAAGCTTTGGAGCACTCTTCTGTCTTTGTCTAATGACGCGCGTGGGGAATTTTCACTTGTTTTTTTTTTTTTTTTAATATTTTGACGTTTACAAACGTAATAAAGAAACTGATAAATTTAACATTAATAAAACTAAAAATAAATGATTTATTTACTGAAAAGAAACATGCTTTTAATCAAGCTCCATTGATGGATCATAGAAATCAATTAATTCGTATTCTCTTAGAAAAGTTTTTCACTCTTCGTATACATCATTATGCTGCTTCTAAGAATAACAAAATTAGACGAATAAGATCTAAATTCACAAAACTCATTTTATTTAAAAATCAATAACATATATATATATATATATTTTTATACAATATATAACAATGCAATGTGTTTAAAATCAAATCAAATAAAGATTTAAATCATTTCTTTAATGTTTCCAATGTAAAAGAGCAAAAAAATAACATCAGAAAAAAATTTATTGAAAAGATTTTTTATAATGTTTTAAATACTTTTTTTTAATAAGTAATATATATTATAATTACCATAATTTCTCTCAAGTTTCTTTTTAATTATTGATGAGGGAATAATAATTGAAATATTCTAAAAGTATAATATAGTTAGATATAAATTATATACAGTATAATAATCTTCCTTTGCATGATTAATTTTTAATTATTTATTGTTTAAAAAATAATTTTTTATCAAAATTATCTATTTAAAAAGATTCTTATGTTGAGACCAATAATCAATTAGTTTTGCAGAACTTTCTATTTCAATTATTGTCCAATAAATTTAAAATAAAAAAAGCTAACTTATAATTAATTTTTTTCTAGATATTTTGTCTACTCAAACACAATCCGATATAGTTAAATATATTGGTTATTGTAATTCAAACTGCGTTTCAATGTCAATGATAAGAAGAATCACATTAGACGAGGAAACGAAAAAAAATCCTCAATTGAAGCTATCCGATATACAATCACTGAGAGAATGGTGCGAGAAACAACCTCACTTACCAAAAATTGAGGATAGCTTTCTCGCTTTGTTTCTTCACAGAAATTATTATAACGTAGAATTTGCTAAAAATACAATCGAGAATTATTACACGACTAGGACGCATTTACCAGAATTATTTTGCAATAGAGATCCACTCGTTGAAAAAGAACTACAACAAGCCTTCAAAGTCACGTAAGCAACTTTATCCATATTAGTGAAGTAATATACAATAGTAATAGTATAAATTCATATATTTATATGCATGCATGCATGTACAACTCTCACAAACTGTTATAATTGTATTAATATATAGATAACGTCATGTGTATAAAATCACTAATTTATAATATATGAGGTATTAAATATAATACACATTTTTAAAAGTGTACTAAAAAATAAAATAGTATTCGGATAAATAAAATAAATTTTACAAAGTATATAGGTATACTATATTTAATTGTAAGTTTTTAACAGTAATGAAGAATATTTTTACTAATATTTTTTATATCGTCTATTAATAAATTGAGATAAATCAATTTGATTTAAAAAGGCTTTTTTCCCCTCTGAGTGGAGTAACGAATGATGGTTACACGCTGATGTATGCAACACTTCTGGATGGTGATCCTTCACACTTTAACTTGAATGCAACAATCAAATATATCCTGATGTTAAGCGACATTATTTATCTAACGGATGGTACAAACAATGGTTATGTCTTTATTGGCAATGCAGATAAACTATCTTTTGGTCATATCGCAAAAATAAGACCATTAGCAACCAAGATAGCTTTAGACTATATTCAAGAGGCAATGCCAGTACGTCTAAAAGACCTCCATGTCATAAACGCACCACCTGCCATGGAATTGCTCATGAATATTGCCAAACCTTTTATGAAGAAAGAGATGATAGACATGGTAAATATAACTGATTAATTTTATTGAAAATAAGTTTCATTGTAATTATTTATTATCAGTATCCGCATTTTTAAGAAATGCGTTTATTAAATAATAGCAATTAAATAATTCTGTAATGTCACAAACCATTATTTTTAAACAATAATAAACAATTCTAAACAAAAAATAAGATTAAGATTAATAATGTGCACAAATGAAGAAAAACATTTTTTATTTTAAATATTATTTCAGCCAGAATATTGTTTGCAATATAAAGAATATTCTTTACAATGTTGTGAAATGCTTGTTAGCAAAGTAAATTGCTTGTCGATTTAATTTATGATACTATGTATTCCAGCTTCTATTTATAACTATATTTCAAGACCAACACGCAATCGACGCGCAGTTTACATGAATTCTAGAAATTGTAAAAATTCATAGAAATATTATTAAGCACCAAGACTCGACTTGATCAAACAATTGTTTTGTTTAATTATTTAATTCAATTATTTTTACGTTATTTTTAATTACTTTTATAGATTTAAATAAACTTAGAATTATGCAAAATATAATTTTTGAGCGTTATCGATAAACGTAAAAATATCTGTCTCCTTATATAACATTAAAATTTTAATTTTAAAAATGAACCTCAAGTTTTAATACTACTATAATCTATTTGTTATTCAAATAAATTTCTTCTAAATTTTTTTAACTTTTCTAGATACATTTTCATTCATCGTTGGAAAGCCTTTCCAAGTACATTTCGATAGACGCGCTGCCGAATGAGGCGTATGGAAATGGAGGTTCAATACAAGAATTAAACGAAATTCAAATAAAGCGAATCGAAGACTATCGTGAATGGTTCCTGCAGGACGAAGCAACCGGACGTGTTAACGAAGCGTTGAGAATTGGCAAGAGCAAGTCAGCGAGTGATTTGTTCGGTGTAGAGGGTAACTTTAGAAAACTCGACATAGATTAATGAAACTGTAGATATAATCTTATAATATTTATAACTAACAATTTATAAACATATACAAATACGATTATAACTAATTATTACATTCTTATGTACGATTTCTTTTTGTAGTATTATTTTGTACTTTACAAGGTTTTACGTAAATATGTAATTGATGTGCAGTGTATCTATCTGAATCAATTCTCTGCAAAGGTTATGGAAGGTGTTGTAAACCCTAGTGATTTTTCGATTTTAAATAAATTAATAGATGGTAAAGGAAATAAATAGACTTTTTTTCTTAAAAAAAATTATTAATAATAAAAATCTCTTTATTCAAGACCGTTATATTTACTATACTTTATTAGTAATTCTTATAGAATAACTAAGAATTTGTTTAATATGATAACATAAAAAATCAAGTTTAATTACAAAATTGGTTAGTAACAAAAAGTAAAAAAAGCTGCAGCAAAAAATGAAATAATAAAATCGGTAGTCCATTTATCTATGATTAACCGTTAAACACGTAAGTGGGTCTAAGAGACCCCATATAAAGTTTTGAACGCTTGCTATGTGAAGACGGAATGAGATATGAAGTTCGAACCAAGACGTAAAAAAAGTTTGAAATCTCCTCTTTCGATTGATATGGTTGATCAACTTCATTGGTCAACTAGAATTCGAACGGCACGGCAGCCAAATTTTGTTAGGGTCAATGCGATCTATATAGTGTGTAAGTGAAACTTTTTTGTGACTAGTTTACATAAAAAAGCTGGACAAAATACGTTCAAACAGGTCAATTCGCAGATGTTACTTGCATATACTCTGTCTAAAGTTGGAATACTATCAAATGCTCTAGAAAAAGGAGTTTTTCTGAAATATATCATGAAACACATTAATTTTCAATTTTAGACACGATTTAATCAAAAATACCTCATATTCGCTTTGTTACATAAGTACATTTTTTAATAGAAATGACAATGATATAATTTTTTTTTGAGAGTATAAATCGTTACCTTTAAAACACCGTATTGTAAAGTTCTTTAAAGTTTTTCGTTGCAAAGATATGATTTTTTTTAAGTGGATTTTTAGATGTCCAAAATTACCTCATATTCTCCATGTTACATAATTATACTTTTTAAAAAGAATGACTTTGCCAAATTTTATTTTGAAAGTGTGACTCTTTAGCTTTAAAACACCGTATTTGAAAGTCCTTAAAAGTTTTTTATTGCAAAGATATGATTTTTTGAAGGAAAAGAATTTTTGACCAAATTCTCATTTTTGCTTAATGGTTCTTCCTTTATAACTTTTCAATAAATTGTTTTTTGGCAATGCCGATTGTGCAGTCACACCCCTAAGATTCTGAACTTTTATTAAAAAAAAAATTGTTGAAAAATATTGATTGTAATCAAAGTTATAGCTTTTCAAATTTGGAAAAGTCTTTCAGACTCGAAAATGTGTTTCTGTATTTTACAGGATTGGTGTGTTTAAGGATTAATGATAAATATATTCAAAGACAAATGTTCAAAGAGTATTGTAAAAATAAAGATGACTTGTTAATTATGAAAACCTAGCTTTTAATAATTCTTAAAGCTTAACTACCCTGTCTTACCGTACTTTCTTCTAAGTATTATTTTGTAGTTCATACTTTATAATGTTTTACCTAATGGATGCATAGTGTAATCCTAAACTATCCGAAACAATCCTTTGCATAGATTGTAGAAGGCATTGAAAACCCCAATGATTTTTTTAAATAAATCAGTAAACGGCCGATAGTGATGGGCTAAACAATTATTTTTACTATTTGGTTATAACCGTTATTTTAAAATAACTGGTTATTGCAACAGGTATTTGATTAAATGATTACTAGTATTTAATCACATTATAATTTACAATAATTTACCTATATTAGAAAATCTTAACTAATTATCTATCATATTAATTAAGCTAAATTTTATACAAAAAAAATATTAATATAATTAAGGTAAAATATTGTTATTAAAGAAAAAAACAGAAAAATATTATTTTTGAAATTTTTTTTTTTTTATTTTTTTTATTACATACAGTGAGGAGCAAAAGTGAACACACATGCAACATTTTAAGAAAAATAAAATTTTATTTAATATTTGCACTTAGAATATAAAACAAATAAAATACATAGTATAAAGTACAAAGTTTTAGCTTTTCAAAAAGATTTTAACCATCGTGATAGCTTTATTCTTGTGATTTATACAAATATTTTTCGTGTAATCGGTTTTGCTCCGCCTTAAGACTCTTGTCTTTAAAAACCGTAAACTTTAGATTTTGTAAACAACTACTGACAATGTGAGCAAGAGTACTCTAGTAGTTAGTTTATCGTTATTCGAGCAATATGATGGATTACTATATTATCATAAAGGGCCACTGTCTAGAACTGTGAGGAATAATATTATTTTGGAATTAAAAAGTGGCTTATCAACGAGAAAAGTTGTCCAAATGTTTGCCGTCAGTTAGGCAATAATGCAAAAAATACGTAAGCGATACTGCAGCGATGTTCCTTTTGAAGGTCGTCCTAATTATCCGAAGGTCGTTCCTAAATTATTATTACGTCAGGATAAGAGAAGACTAACATATTACATTACATCAGAAGCTGCTGCGACAGCATCAATGGCTGCAAAATTATTGGAAAGAATGTTGGGAAGAAGATCAGCAAGTGGACTGCTCGAAGAGCATTAAAGGAAGTTAATTTTGTGTCAAGTGAAAAAAAAAGAAAGCTGCTTCTTCAAATAAAAATATTAAAGCTTGTTTGGGATTTGTAAAAAAATATATAAATTGGAATATTGAACAATGGAAGAACGTAATATTCTCTGACAAGTTTAAAATTAATAGAATTTTATCGGATGGACGTTCTTGGTGTTGGAGAAGGAAAGGCGAACCTCTTTTACCGCGTCATGTTAAACAGACAATTAAATTTGGCGGAGGTTCAGTTATGATATAGAGATGTATTACAGCGTATGGTATGAGTCCATTACATCAAATTCAAAGTACAATAAACTAATATAGTTATAAGGACATTCTAGTAAAGAATTTACTGGAAACGGTTGACAACATGCCGATGCCAGAGTATGATTTTACATTCCAACATGATAACGCTTCCAGTCATTCTGCGAAGAGCATGGGAAATTGGTTTTAGTCTAAACCGTTTCAAACAATGGAGTGGCCTGCTCAAAGTCCAGTTTTAAATCCTATTGAAAATATCTGGGCATACTTAAAAATGAAATTAATGAATGACTATAAGGCTCCGTCAATAAAAACGAATGATTTATTTAAAAGAGTGCAAGAACAGTGGTACTTTGTTACGCTAGAATATTGTGAAAGTGTTGTGACAAGTATGCTTAAGCGTGTTCGAGGCATTATGAAAGCCAAAGGAATATGGATGAAATATTAAATGTTTACAAAACTAAAATGTTTATTTAAACTGACTTATGGTGCAAAACCGATTACACGAAAAATATTTGTATTAATCACAAAAATAAAAATATCACGATGGTTAAAATGTTTTTGAAAAACTATTATACTTTATATAATGTAATATACTAAAATATTATACTTTATATAATGTATATTGTTTGTTTTTTATTTTAAGTGCATATATCAAATAAAAATTTATTTTTCTTAAAATGCCACATGTGTGTTCACTTTTGCTCCTTACTGTATTTTATTTTAAAAATATACATACATATAAACAAAATTATGTAATTTAAACTTTTTTTAAATATGAAAGTAATAACATATTTAATAAACAAAATAAAATTTAACATAAAATACAGAAAAAAATTGATGAATTCTATGGTAAATAATAATAATAATAACAATAATAATAATAAAACGTATTAAGATTTTAATTGTGGCCGCCTCAATAAGGTTATTCGCCCTACACAATCATATTTGAGTGTTGATTGGCTGCAGGATAGAAGCTTTCTAAAGACTCAAGAATTTTTTTAGTCTACAATCAATCGACATGTTTATAAAATTTATTGTACGACAAATGTAATATTGACATTATTATGCTTGTAAAATTGTAATTTGTTAAAAACAGCTGTTTAGTCCGGTAACCGTTATTTTCCAAATTTAATAACGGTTATTGAAGTTATTTTTCAATAACGGTTACTCAGTAACAGATAACAAAATAACGGTCTATCACTAGTAGATGATAAACAAAAAAGATCAACTTCTTTTTTATTAAAAAACAAAAAAAATTGTCGATAGTGAGGACGTATCGGCCAAATAAGGTCATAATATCTCTTCAATCGTGTATTGTACATACAGTAATAAGCAAAAATCCAGCTGATGACATCAACACCCCCCTCTGCCCCTCTACTTTGTCATTGGATGGACCTGTGTCTTGCCAAAATGGATGGTGTTTTTTAACCTCTTTAGTCTGTTAGCTTATTTTTAGATATTTTATTTTAAATATTTTGATGTAATCTAAGTAATCTAAGTTATTTTCGTTATAATAGATATTCTAATATAAATTCAGAAAAAAGTTTCAAATTTTAAAAAATTTTAAACCAGGTTTCTTTTTGAAAAACTTTAGTGTATTTGATATTTTAACGTTCTCCCAATCAATAAAAAGTATTAAATACAAAACAGTTTTTAAATAAGAGATATCAAGAAATATAGGATTTAAACGGAAATGAAATAAATGCATATTAAAAATACTTTTGTGTAATAATTATTATACTTTGTATTTGACTCTTATTTGTCCTATTTGCATGTCAATAATTGTGGGAAATTTTCGATAGTTTTTTCAAAAATAAAACTGATTTTGCTTTCCATCATATTTCTCTTATTTAACAATTATTTTAATGTTTATAAGTTATATCAACATTTACACATTATAAGATAAAAACAAAAAAAAATTTATATTATAATATATTATAATATTATAATTATCTTGATATTATCATGCTCTGCGCGCACACAATATGCATGCATAAGACTATAAAGAATTGTTACGTAAATAAATTACTCGAAAGAATACAACGGCTTTTTGTATATATACATATATGTTCACATACATCATTACACTTAATTGAGTTTCTTTAGTTGTTTGTCAGCCACAAGGTAAGCGTTGAAACGCAAATGTGCAGTAGCGTAGTAAGGGACGGAAGAGAGAGCGGTCTGCCCCGGTGTCATCCTAACAAAAGCGCCATAAATCAGCAGTATTCTTCTTCGTTACAAGTAAAAATTTAGAATCAAAGATTTGTTTGTAACAGAAAGCAAAAACCATAAATCAGAAATGCTCAACGTCCGACTCGCGCAATCTGTTTTCAGCTTTTTTCTTTTCTTCGTGCTTGAATCGACAATTGAATCGTGTTGTAACACGGAAATCACTTACTTTTTTACGATTAATATTGCTTTGTGGTAAACAATTACCACGACTTTCAAGTAAAAAATTTAATTTAACCGGGCGTATAACTTTCAGAAATAAAGTAGTTAACTCAATAATTTTGTCCGCTGTATAGTGCACATTTGCAGGTCAGATTTCTGCACTAGCGTACTAGTTAACGTTCTATCGTTTCTAGAAAGTTAAATCAATAAGTATTGCAAACGCTCGTTATTTCTAATGCAACAAAATGTATAATGCGTTGCATTGACGCCTAGGGTACCGATTTTAAAAATTACGTTCCTTTCTTATTTTTACATTCATGCTGCACCAACGATCACCGCAGCATTCGATCATGAACGCAGTGCTGCCAGGCGGGCCGGGCTGGCCGCTGGGCGGCCTACCCCTCCAGTCTCTCAGGAACGTGTTGTAAGCGCGCGGATCTCACAAGGAAGGTTCGCAAATCAGGAATTTCAAAAAAATCTGAAATTTGGTGTACACATAGAGGAGTCCACCCGTAACACAAAAATATTTTTTATTTGTGCCCAATTTCAGTTTAAGGGGGTAAAACACCCTTTTGAAAAAAATTGTTTTTTTTCTTTCCAAGCGAATATTGTCGAAACTATAAGAGATAGAGAAAAATGTTTTGAATAAAAGTTGAATGGTTTGAAGAGTACTTTACAACAATAATTTAAAAAAATTTTTTTTGTTATTGTTTAACAAAATACCTCCACCACCCAGATTTTTTTTAATTAAAAAAATTTTTTTTCAACCAAATTAAATTTTATTTTTATATAAATCTAACTATATATAATAAAGTGTCATTCCTATGTACCATTCTTGAAAAATAATAAACTTCTTATATTTGCACGTTATACGCACCCTGTTCGTGCGCTCGATTTTTTCCGCTCACTGCGTATTACACAAAAGAGCGTTAAAAAAAAAAGTATAGTACAAAGAATATTAAAATAAAAGTTTTTTGTTAATAATAATAATTGAAATAATAAAATAATAATGAGTTTTTTGAACTCGACTGCTAAAATCAGTCAAATATCTTTGGCGATGTCAAAGTATGTACGTAATACTTTGTACAATTAAAAACGCGTTATGAATAGAGAAATTATTATTTTTGCAAAATATCGTTTATTTAATTTTGACTGTAGAACAGTTGATTGCAATGGTCAATGTATTTTATTGACGAATGTTAGGCAACCCGAAAATTCAGTAAACTTTTAAAAATATTGTGTGTAAGTAGAATAGTTCACAAAATTATTTTTTGCTTTTACCAAATTACATCTTTAGGGGATGAAATCACTTCTTGAAGAAAATGTACATTTTCTTTTCAGCAAAATAACTACCGAGAATGGTTACACGTATAAGAAAACGTTTAAACGGAAGTTGCATCTCGTTTTCTTTTGCTCTACGCAATTAAGTATAGATAAAAATGAAAATATTCGTATTGTTCAAGTTATTCTTATCACCAAGCCCTAAAATTAATTTTTTATTCTTCGTAAATTTATATGAAAATCTCCATACCCCTTTTCACACTTTTCATAATCATTTTTTGTGATATTTCTTATAAATAAAAAAAAAATCAGTATAATTCATCAAATATTTAAAGTCTGTTTAGCAGCTTCATTATTCAAATGGTTTCAAACAGAGATATTT
This sequence comes from Solenopsis invicta, assembly GCF_016802725.1. NCBI lineage: Eukaryota > Metazoa > Arthropoda > Insecta > Hymenoptera > Formicidae > Solenopsis > Solenopsis invicta. The sequence continues at coordinate 759,343 of NC_052665.1, forward strand.
AATTATTATTAACATACATTTCACATAGCTTTCAATTATTTAAGCACGACAATATTATATGTATACTGACGACGACATAAAAGATGAAAGTATTTAAAATAAATCATTGACGAAGCATAATAATAGCAACGTACATTACTTCAATGTTATTTTATTACACTATTATGCAAATCGCACGATAAAAAAGGTGAAACTCTACTTTTTAACGTTAAAATATATAATTTTACGTATTTTTATGTAACCATACATATTTGCTTACAGTTGTATATGTAGATAGATGTATATTTCTTTTCCCCTTACAAAAGATTGCCAAGAAGGGGTCTTACATTAGTTTACAATATTACTCTAAAATCCATGCATCCATCCACACAATTCTACGCGATAGCTACCTATTCTTTATCTCCCTATTCTCTACCTATATACATTTCTACACACTTTAAATATTTTACCTTTTACATTTTTAACAATTGTATATGTATAATGATTACAGAAAATTATGTGCAATTATTATGTGTAACTATCATATAGTTTTCATATATAATTATATAATTATATAATCATATATATAATTATATATGATTACATACAAAATATGCCTACATATATTAAAATTATATAATTATAAGTATGCATTATTTTAAATAACAAATATAATCCGTAATTTTTGTACAATAGTAGCTGCGTTTTGTATTAGATAACTCTAGAAGGGTACGATACAAATAAGTAAAAGATAAAAATATTTTTTACCCGGTAAAAACTTTATATATATATATATATATAATTATATATAATTATATATAGAATTTTTTTCTGTGTAATTTATACTTTTATTGACTTCTATTTATTTATTTGTAACTTGTAAACAATTGTACATGCTTTGTTGTTTGATCGTATTCTGTAAGAGTTATCTAGTATAAAGCGCTACTATAAAAATTACGGATTATATTTTTTACAGTAATGATAATCTTCATAAAAATGTTTGAAACACAAATACTCGCCACACCATGCACAGCGCATAAAAGCGGCTTTTCTATAAATACTACATTTAGGTTTATGCTTTTCAATTTTAAAATAACAAAATTCCACAGGATTTTGAAAATGTTCGGGACGCGTTTCCAAATATCCGCGTTTTATACCACGAATATTTGAAAAGATTTTTGAATCTAGGAGAAGAAAACTGATTATGTGTTAAGGATTGTAATTTAATTATTTCATTACGGGAGTGCAAATTAATATCTTCCTCTTAAAGAATTACATTATCCGAAAATGTACGCACAAAGTTTTTCCAAATTCGGAATCCGAAGACGTCTAAGAGTTGAATGATACCCGTTGTCTTTTTGGGAATAGTGAAAAATGTAACTTCTTTACCTTGTGATATATGTTGCTCTAACTACTTGCTCTAACTACTTGACTCGGACAGTGTCCCGTCCATGAGTCAAGTAAAAGTATGCTTTTACGACCAGTATTCGGTAAATATACTTCGGTAAACCAAGTTTTGAAATGTTCTGCAGTGAGTTTTCCTGATTTGGAAGCCTGAGTGTATGTGTTAACTGGACGAAATAGAATTTCTTCCACTCTTGGTCCAAATGTTCCTGTAGACTCCTTCAAAACGATGTGAAAGAAGATTTCCACTTGCCGAAATAAGTGGCATAATGGTATAACTATGTGTTGTTGAAGATATACTTTGAACTGATGCCTCAATTATTTTCTCTCCTGATTTCGCTAATGTCCGCCCAGAATGTATTTCAAGGTTGAAGCCACTTTCGTCTGCGTTATAAACTTCTTCTGGTCCTACAGCTGGGATTAGCTTTTATAGTTGTAACAAATTCTTTTGCGACATTTTATATATTGTCTCCATTTTTTAATGTAAATTGCGTTTGGAATGTGGTGATTTTTCGAAAAACAATTCGGTGTACTTTTTTAAACTTCCAAATCCACAATTTACTTGTCCTTAATTCGGGTAGATCCACTTGATCCTTTGCCTCCAAGGCCCATAATCTTAAATTCATATCATGAATAATAGATTTTCTATCACAAGCTTCTTGAAATTTGTGCAGTATATATTCCGTAATAAATGCAAATTTATCTGCATTTGTTCCACCTTTTGCTATACTTGCAGTTTCCCACCTGTATAGTTGCTGATAAGATTTAACCTTGCGGAACTTGTGTTGTACTGCACGTAAAGTTCTACAGGCCTTTTTTCCACTTTTTCAAAACTCCACAGCATTTCTCTTATAACTGTAGTCAACTACGCCTCCTTCATCATCAACAATGCACTGTTCAGGTTCGAAACTGCCTTCATCTTCTTCTTTTTCTTCAGGCGTAATATATTCTACAATTTGCGTGGTATGTGGCTCCGATGGATCGTCAAAATCAAGCACGTAATTATGATCTATCAATATTACTAAACGTGTGTCTTGAGTTTTTTGTAAAATACTTTTAATTTTGTCATGTACTTCAATTTCCATTGGTGTAATAAGTGTTTGTGTTATACTCCCAATTTGAAACGTAGTAGCTAACATGTTTATTATGTTTGCTACATTAAACGGCGTCATTTTAAAGAAATTTCTGTCAAGTAATGATTACTAACTTTTCAACAGAATGGTAACTGATTGACGTCGCAAATGAAACTGGAAATGATACTTTCTCCGACATATTTATATGACTCAAAAGACGCAATTACATGAATTTATTTGCACGAATAGATTTTGCGCAAATAGCTTAAACGTTAGAAAATAGATTTTCAAGAAATCTCTTTATCTAATCTTATTTATCGTTTGGTATGCAAAATACAGTCTAGTTATCATTGTGACTGCGTTATTATACATTGAAAAATAGAGTTCCAGACAATATCTTATTTACCGTCTGGTATGCAAAATTAAGAGGCGCGGTCGCGTGTCGCGCCAAATAACTCGCAAAGCGAAAACAAACCGAGTTTGTTTTTAATCTAGACATCAAGGTGATTCTACGTTATTAAACGTTAGAAAATAGAATTTCAGGAAAAATTTTATTTATTGTGCATAATAATGTAATAAAATAGCATAATAGTGCATAAATAAACGATATTTTGCAAAAATAATAATTTCTTTATTCATAACTTGTTTTTAATTGTACAAAGTATTACGTACATACTTTAACATCGCCAAAGATATTTGACTAATTTTAGCAGTCAAGTTCAAAAAACTCATTATTATTTTATTATTTCAATTATTATTGTTATTAAAAAACTCTTATTTTAATATTTTTTGTACTATACTCATTTGTCTTTAACACTCTTTCGCGTAATACGCGATGAGCGAGAAAAATCGAGCGCACGAACAGGGTGCGTATAGCGTGCAAATATAAGAAGTTTATTATTTTTCAAGAATGGTACATAGGAATGACACTTTATTATATATGGTTGAATTTGTATAAAAATAAGCTTTAATTTGGCTAAAAAAAATGTTTTTTAATTAAAAAAAACGTTGGGTAATGCGGGTATTTCGTTAAACAATAAAAAAAAATTTTTTTTAATTATTGTTAATTAATTATTGTTAATTATTGTTAATTATTGTTAAAGTACTTTTCAAACTATTCAACTTTTATTCAGAACATTTTTTTCTATCTCTCATAGTTTCAACAATATTCGCTTAGAAAGAAAAAAACCGATCTTTTGTAAAAGGGTGTTTCATCCCCTTAAACTGAAATTGGGCACAAATAAAAAATATTTTTGTGTTACGGATGGACTCCTCTATGTGTACACCAAATTTCAGATTTTTTTAAATTTCCGTGTTCGCAAACCTTTCTTGTCAGTAAATATAAATCTAAATTTTTATATTTTTTGATAATACAAATTGAAGATTAATTTAAAATAAATGAGATAAAATAAAAGTAAATGTTCAAAAAAAGAACAAGATAAGAATACTTGTAAGAAAACATATGTTATTAGGAGTACAAATTGAAAACCGCCGTTTTCCAGTAGATGGCGCCAGCGGTAAATGCTGGCGCCAAACGTTAGATCAAAAATTTTAAATGTAAGGTTGGGCATCTGGCAACAATTCCTTATCATTGCAGTTGTGAATTTTTATCGGCGTTATATATTTTTTTGTGATCAAAAATGTCGAAATTTGTGCCCAATAAGCGTCATTTGCGGGAAGTTTTGCTTTTTGCCTTCAATTCAAAAAATCTGCGGCTGAGGCGCGTCGAATGATTGTAAAAACTTATGGTGAGGCTTCCATTAGTGAAAGAACGTGTCGAGAATGGTTCCAACGCTTCAAAAGTGGTGATTTCGGCGTAGAAGACAAGGAGCGTCCCGGACAGGTGAAAAAGTTTGACGCACAATTGGAAACATTACTGAATGAAGATTCATCTCAAACGCAACAGGAGCTTGCAGATTCATTGGGCGTGACTCAACAAGCTATTTCACATCGTTTGAAAACCATGGGAATGATCCAAAAGCATGGACACTGGGTGCCATACGAATTAAAGCCGAGAGACGTCGAACGGCGTTTTTTCGCGTGCGAACAGCTGCTCCAACAGCAAAAACGGAAGGGTTTTCTGCATCGTATTGTAACCGGCGATGAAAAGTGGATCCATTATGATAATCCAAAGCGAAAAAAATCGTGGGGCTACCGCGGCCATGCATCAACATCGACGGCCAAGCCAAACATCCATGGCTCGAAGCTCATGCTGTGTATTTGGTGGGACCAGCTCGGCGTGATTTATTATGAGCTGTTGCAACCGGGTGAAACCATCACAGGAGCTCGCTACCGAACACAACTAATGCGTTTGAGCCGAGCATGGCAGGCAAAACGGCCACAATACGAGCAAAGACACGAAAAAGTGATGTTGCTACACGACAACGCTCGGCTACATGTTGCTCAGGTCGTTAAAACCTATCTGGAAACATTGAAATGGGACGTCTTACCTCATCCGCCGTATTCTCCTGACATCGCCCCTTCAGATTACCACTTGTTCCGATCAATGGCGCATGGCCTGGCTGAGCAGCACTTCCATTATTACCAAGAGGCCAAAAACTGGGTCGATTCGTGGATCGCCGCAAAAGATGAGCAGTTTTTTCAACGCGGGATTCGTATGCTGCCCGAAAGGTGGAAGAAAGTAGTGGCCAGCGATGGACAATACTTTCAAGAATAAATATGTAACCATTTTTCAACAATCAATCCTCAAATTTTGACAAAAAACGGCGGTTTTCAATTTGTACTCCTAATATATAATTATAATGAAATATTTTATTTGTTAAAAATGATTAAGGATTTTATACAATACAAGGATATTATACAATTATATTACAAATTTGCAATTATAATCTAATTTTTAAACAAAATAAACTTTATAATTATTATTTATTATAAACAAACAAAGTATTTATTCATTTTTACTCGGGATCCGCGCTTTTACAACTTGTTCGTGAGAAGGACTGGAGGGGCCACCCGGCCCGCCTGGCAGCCCTGCATGAACGTAAAAATAACGTGGTCCCTAAAATCAATCCCCAGGCATCAATGCAATGCACTGTACAATAAAAATAAGAATATTTCTTAAACACTATAATGTATAAGTAAATAAAATAAATATTCTTATACATTAAGTTGCATCAATGATTCAATAATAAATGCAACTTTATGTGTAAAAGCATCTTCATGAAACATTTCTTACATGGATAGGCAAATGCGGTTTTACTGAAATGCTAGTAAATTTGATAATAGCTTTACGAATTTTTCTGAGTGTGAATGTTACCACTTGCAAACAAAGCTTTTAATTTAAATTATTTTAATAAATAAAACAATTATAGTTTTTTTTAATTATTTAAACAATTGTAGTTTTTCTTAAATTAATTTACTGAAAATTTTTAATTTGTTTAAAATTTAGAAAAATATTATTTATTGTTTAAATGTTCAATTGATAGTACATTGTACATGGAAAAGAAGAAATAAAATGTAAAATAAAGATATTGCTTAATAAATTGGAAAAGATAATTAGTTGCTATTAATAATGTACTAAAGAAGACACAAGGCGGCAGGAGGACAGGACCGCTTCAGGCGCTGTAATGCCTTACTACGCCACTGCATATGTGTGCGCATTACGATAGTATTATATGATAATAGAAATTATGTGTTATATACATTATTTTATTTTCCATGCATTATGCTAATTAGAATTTGATTTACAATGTAAATCGCATTAATAATAAACTAGTTCCAGCAGTGCTCGCTAAGTTAATAGACTAGTCGGTAGTATACTAACATTAAAAATATTACATTAAAGTGCAAAAGAACGTGTTGCGAAAGAAAAGAAAAGTGTTCCTTAATAATAGAAATTGAGAAGTAATTTCTCATAGGTATTAAATTTGTTAATACTTATATACCAGTCATAATTAATTCAGGCACGTTACCCAAATAAATTTCTTGCGTGCAAGTTTTACACGCAATATGCATGAGAATTTTGTAACAGATTAGCATGAATTTTATTTGAAGAACGTGTTACATCGTGTATATTGCTTACAAGTGGTTAATAGCGTTTTCTACTGCAATGGTTTTTAACCCAGATTCATTGCCATTTGCCGGAATTATTGAATTAGAATGGACGATCATTCGTTTCGGTAAATGGCGACGAACACGGATTAAAAACCATTGCAGACGGCTAACATATTGCTAGTCGTTTGCTCATAATTTAACAATACAGTGCACAACTTTTCAGAATAGTATATTATGCAACATGGGGCCGAGATTTGCCGTTCTTGACTGAGGACGATGTTTTCAGTACGAAACGCAGCTACACGCGCAAAACGCGCGTAGTACAGCCGAAAGCTAAAAACAGCGTCCAAAGTCGAGAACACGCTCGACCTCATGAAAGTACGTTTTTTGCGGAATTCGAACAAGCGCGTTTTGCGCGTGTAGCTGCGTTTCGTACTGAAAACATCGTCCTCAGTCAAGAACGACAAATCTCTTTTTTTTTGTCACTGCCTGTCCCGGTTGTAGGTTATAAGACATCAATATACTACCTTCGCTTTAATATTAATTTTGCTGTCCATGGACAGCAATATCCCTCACCCCAAAGATTATCCATTTACGGCCATATTTCCAACTGTCTCAGAATGTCGCAAAAAACGTGCTTTTGTTTGCATAAAATATGTTGTGTGTAAATATTTAACAACTCACGCTCAAAAACGATTTATATTGTGCAAGCAAAACCGTGTTTTAATGTGCTATTATATAGGTAACAAATAGCCAGCAAACTTTGCGCTCAATACTCTTATTAATAAACATGTAAGACGTATGCCAATTGAATGAACAATGTTCGTACATTGTTTGTATGACTTCCAAACTATTAAAATATAAATTTTAATAATAAGTAAAATTTAGAAATATAATTAATCCAAATAAATGTTTTCAAAAATGCACAATTACTTCTAAATTATAATGTAGAAGTATTGCAATATGAAAAATTATACATTTAAGATGGTAACATTTTAAATAAAGAATCAAACGGTTTTTGTGATAATTGTAAAATATTTATATCTCAAATTTATATTTATCTAATTTTTGACAAATGTTAGAGATTTATTTTGTTAAAACTGCTTTGTTCTACGTATCATCTTAGCGCTATACTTATTTGCCATATTATATATAAATGAAACGTGTTATTATGGAAAATAATCTAGAAAATATTTGAAGGATAAATGTCTAGCAAATGAGGCGCAAGAAAGACTCCTGCGCAAGCAAAATCTTGTCCTAGAGCGTTGTCATATATAAATAACAAATCGCCAGCATATTGTACATACGTGATGCTTGCATATATTATACGCATATTGCATGCACATATTGTTAGCGTATTGATGTACAATATGTATGCATATTACTTGTTGATTTGGCATGCATCTCACTTGTTTATGACAAGAATGTTGCGAGTAAAGTTTCCTGGCGATTTGTTATTTATATGACAACGTACTAGGACAAGGTTTTGCTTGCGTGTAAGAATCTCTTTTGCGCGTGATTTGTTGGACATTTACCAGCCAAATGTTTTCTGGGTAATCATCGATTACCCAGGAACTCTCTATGCATATAATAATAATTATAATCATACCGGTGATCAAAAAAATATTGTTTTAGAATGTAAATATGTAAACTTTTAGAATATTTAAATTGTGTGCAATAAATAGAGAGATATAACAATGCAATGTGTTTAAAATCAAATCAAATAAAGATTTAAATCATTTCTTTAATGTTTCCAATGTAAAAGAGCAAAAAAATAACATCAGAAAAAAATTTATTGAAAACATTTTTTATAATGTTTTAAATACTTTTTTTTAATAAGTAATATATATTATAAGCACCATAATTTCTCTCAAGTTTCTTTTTAATTATTGATGAGGGAATAATAATTGAAATATTCTAAAAGTATAATATAATTAGATATAAATTATATACAGTATAATAATCCTCCTTTGCATGATTAATTTTTAATTATTTATTGTTTAAAAAATAATTTTTTATCAAAATTATCTATTTAAAAAGATTTTTATGTTGAGACCAATAATCAATTAGTTTTACAGAACTTTCTATTTCAATTATTGTCCAATAAATTTAAAATATAAAAAGCTAACTTATAATTAATTTTTTTCTAGATATTTTGTCTACTCAAACACAATTCGATATAGTTAAATATATTGGTTATTGTAATTCAAACTGCGTTTCAATGTCAATGATAAGAAGAATCACATTAGACGAGGAAATGAAAAAAAATCCTCAATTGAAGCTATCCGATATACAATCACTGAGAGAATGGTGCGAGAAACAACCCCACTTACCAAAAATTGAGGATAGCTTTCTCGCTTTGTTTCTTCACAGAAATTATTATAACGTAGAATTTGCTAAAAATACAATCGAGAATTATTACACGACTAGGACGCATTTACCAAAATTATTTTGCAATCGAGATCCACTCGTTGAAAAAGAACTACAACAAGCCTTCAAAGTCACGTAAGCAACTTTATCCATATTAGTGAAGTAATATACAATAGTAATAGTATAAATTCATATATTTATATGCATGCATGCATGTACAACTCTCACAAACTGTTATAATTGTATTAATATGTAGATAACGTCATGTGTATAAAATCACTAATTTATAATATATGAGGTATTAAATATAATACACATTTTTAAAAGTGTACTAAAAAATAAAATAATATTCGGATAAATAAAATAAATTTTACAAAGTATATAGGTATACTATATTTAATTGTAAGTTTTTAACAGTAATGAAGAATATTTTTACTAATATTTTTTATATCGTCTATTAATAAATTGAGATAAATCAATTTGATTTAAAAAGGCTTTTTTCCCCTCTGAATGGAGTAACGAATGATGGTTACACGCTGATGTATGCAACACTTCTGGATGGTGATCCTTCACACTTTAACTTGAATGCAACAATCAAATATATCCTGATGTTAAGCGACATTATTTATCTAACGGATGGTACAAATAATGGTTATGTCTTTATTGGCAATGCAGATAAACTATCTTTTGGTCATATCGCAAAAATAAGACCATTAGCAACCAAGATAGCTTTAGACTATATTCAAGAGGCAATGCCAGTACGTCTAAAAGACCTCCATGTCATAAACGTACCACCTGCCATGGAATTGCTCATGAATATTGCCAAACCTTTTATGAAGAAAGAAATGATAGACATGGTAAATATAACTGATTAATTTTATTGAAAATAAGTTTCATTGTAATTATTTATTATCAGTATCCGCATTTTTAAGAAATGCGTTTATTAAATAATAGCAATTAAATAATTCTGTAATGTCACAAACCATTATTTTTAAACAATAATAAACAATTCTAAACAAAAAATAAGATTAAGATTAATAATGTGCACAAATGAAGAAAAACATTTTTTATTTTAAATATTATTTCAGCCAGAATATTGTTTGCAATATAAAGAATATTCTTTACAATGTTGTGAAATGCTTGTTAGCAAAGTAAATTGCTTGTCGATTTAATTTATGATACTATGTATTCCAGCTTCTATTTATAACTATGTTTCAAGACCAACACGAAATCGACGTGCAGTTTACATGAAGTCTAGAAATTATAAAAATTCATAAAAATATTATTAAGCACCAAGACTCGACTTGATCAAACAATTGTTTTGTTTAATTATTTAATTCAATTATTTTTACGTTATTTTTAATTACTTTTATAGATTTAAATAAACTTAGAATTATGCAAAATATAATTTTTGAGCGTTATCGATAAACGTAAAAATATCTGTCTCCTTATATAAATATTAAAATTTTAATTTTAAAAATGAACCTCAAGTTTTAATACTACTATAATCTATTTGGTATTCAAATAAATTTCTTCTAAATTTTTTTAACTTTTCTAGATACATTTTCATTCATCGTTGGAAAGCCTTTCCAAGTACATTTCGATAGACGCGCTGCCGAATGAGGCGTATGGAAATGGAGGTTCAATACAAGAATTAAACGAAATTCAAATAAAGCGAATCGAAGACTATCGTGAATGGTTCCTGCAGGACGAAGCAACCGGACGTGTTAACGAAGCGTTGAGAATTGGCAAGAGCAAGTCAGCGAGTGATTTGTTCGGTGTAGAGGGTAACTTTAGAAAACTCGACATAGATTAATGAAACTGTAGATATAATCTTATAATATTTATAACTAACAATTTATAAACATATACAAATACGATTATAACTAATTATTACATTCTTATGTACGATTTCTTTTTGTAGTATTATTTTGTACTTTACAAGGTTTTACGTAAATATGTAATTGATGTGCAGTGTATCTATCTGAATCAATTCTCTGCAAAGGTTATGGAAGGTGTTGTAAACCCTAGTGATTTTTCGATTTTAAATAAATTAATAGATGGTAAAGGAAATAAATAGACTTTTTTTCTTAAAAAAAATTATTAATAATAAAAATCTCTTTATTCAAGACCGTTATATTTACTATACTTTATTAGTAATTCTTATAGAATAACTAAGAATTTGTTTAATATGATAACATAAAAAATCAAGTTTAATTACAAAATTGGTTAGTAACAAAAAGTAAAAAAAGCTGCAGCAAAAATGAAATAATAAAATCGGTAGTCCATTTATCTATGATTAACCGTTAAACACGTAAGTGGGTCTAAGAGACCCCATATAAAGTTTTGAACGCTTGCTATGTGAAGACGGAATGAGATAGGAAGTTCGAACCAAGACGTAAAAAAAGTTTGAAATCTTCTCTTTCGATTGATATGGTTGATCAACTTCTTTGGTCAACTAGAATTCGAACGGCACGGCAGCAAAATTTTGTTAGGGTCAATGCGACCTATATAGTGTGTAAGTGAAACTTTTTTTGTGAGTAGTTTACATAAAAAAGCTGGACAAAATACGTTCAAACAGGTCAATTCGCAGATGTTACTTGCATATACTCTGTCTAAAGTTGGAATACTATCAAATGCTCTAGAAAAAGGAGTTTTTCCAAAATATATCATGAAGCACATCAATTTTCAATTTTAGACACGATTTAATTAAAAATACCTCATATTTGCCTTGTTACATAAGTACATTTTTTAATAGAAATGACAATGATAAAATTTTTTTTTTAAGTATAAATCTTTACTTTTAAAACGCCGTATTGTAAAGTTCTTCAAAGTTTTTTGTTGCAAAGATATGATTTTTTTTTTTAAGTGGATTTTTAGATGCCCAAAAATACCTCATATTCTCCATATTACATAATTATACTTTTTAAAAGGAATGACTTTGCCAAATTTTATTTTGAAAGTGTGACTCTTTAGCTTTAAAACGCCGTATTTGAAAGTCCTTAAACGTTCTTTGTTGCGAAGATATGATTTTTTGACGGAAAAGTGGATTTTTGACCAATTTCTCATTTTTGCTTAATGGTTTTTTTTTTATAACTTCACAATAAATTATTTTTTGGCAATGCCGATTGTGCAGTCACACTCCTGAGATTTTGACCTTTAAAAAAAAATCGTAAAAAATATTGATTGTAATCAAAGTTATAGCTTCTTAAAGTTGAAAAAGTCTCCCAGACCCAAAAATGTTTCCGTATTTTACAGAATCAGTGTGTTTAAGAGTTAATAGAAATTAACGTTTTTTTAGTGAAAGAATACGTACATGACTAAAATTTTGCGATATTCATATTCACCATGTAAATAATATCTATCTGATATGTCACACGAGCAAAAACAATATTAAACAATAAAAAAGAGTTGGTAAAGAAAAAAAATTTTTTTAAGCATGACGCGATTACGCGTCATGTTTAAAAAATCTTTCAAATTTTTTATATAATAAAGTATTTATTAACGATCCATAAGATAAATGTGTACAACAGCTTTTCATATCAAAATAAATAATATGTTACGTTCGTTTTTCTAAATTTTATTATATTGTATATTTTAGACAAACTGTACAAAGTTTGAGTAATTTATAGATATATCGGTATATTTTAATAAAATCACGATTTTACGTCATGAATAAATATAATGAAATATTTATGATTAGGCCGTTAAGAAACCGTGAGACACTGTATTTTTTTTTTTACTAAAACAATTTGAAATCTAAAGTCCAATCAAGACAGACAATAATTTTCTTACAAACCTTTTTTAAAATATTAATTTTTTACTATAATATTTTTTAAATATTTAATAAAACATTGTTTGCTAATCGGATGTTTAGTTCGTAGTCTGTAGTTTGTATCCGGACTTGAACAAATAAAACCTTAAATGTTAATCACTATATCGTGCATTCTGACACTGCTACTAAGGTTATAGAATATGAATTAATATACATTTTTGTAAAAAAATGTTTTCCTTAGCAAACAAAAGCTAGGTATCAGATGTTAAATGTTAAAATAATATTACATACATCACTATCAGTTTATTAAAATGTTAATCCAGCTTTTACAAAACTGACTTATTAAAAATTCAAACTTTTATATATAATTATTTTGTTATAAGTATAGTTGCGTACGTGCTTGCAAAAATTACAATAAATGTTATAATAAAAAAAATATAAATTTTGACAATATTTTTGATAAAGTATATTAAAAATAAAAACTTAAAAAAAGACTTGCTAAAAATGTAACTATTAAAAATTATAGTATTATATGGTATGTTAAAATTTCTATTATATTTAAAACATTTTGTCCAAAATTGTTCAATAAATATAGCGACTGCAACGTTTTTTTTTTCAATGAATAAATAGTTAAACGTACAAAATATAAAATAAATTATTTTGGTTAAATATTTTTTTACTTACCCATGATGCAAATGCAAATCTATTAAATTCGTTGCTCAACTAGTTAAAAAATGTAGACATCGATTATATAATCCTAATAAAACTTAATGCCTAATTTAATTTTTTATCAACAAGTTTATTCGTGTACAGAATTGCAAATAAAATAAATTTCTTGCATTTTTAAGATTATTTTCTAAACTTTTGCTGTGTATATAGTTTTTTATAAATATATTATTGCAATATTAAATAAAACTAATTAAAATAAATATTATTTCACCACATTAGCAAGTTTAATATATTTATAACATGTAAATTGCGCTTTCTTATCTGTATCTACATTTTTTCCAAAAGATAGTAACTGCGTGTAGTAGCTCAAAGTAAAAAATGGAAAAAAAATTAATGTCGAATCAACATCGATTTGATGTCGAAATCGTCAAACTGATGTCATTTTGAGATAGATCATGCTGGAAGCGACTATCAGATGTTCCGATTAATCTCTGTATACAGGGTGTTTGTTGAAAAGCGCCCACTAATAATGTTATTCCTTGCTAAAAACTGAGTCGAAAAATCTTGAATCATTTTTTTCTTTTATGCTTAATAAAGCAGTAATTATTGAGTAAAACTAATCCAATCAGCGTCATCCTTTAAATAGACATACAATGAAGTTGTAGAGGTAACTAATAACATAGCGGCGAGCGCTCACGTATACACTATCAGGCGCGCGGTTCACCGACGTACGTCTGTTTAAAGGACGGCGCTGATAGAATTAGCTTTACTCATTAATTACTGCTTTATTAATCATCATGTAAAAAAATGGTTTAAGACTTTTTAACTCAATTTTTAGTAAGGAATATGTAATTAGTGGGCGCTTTTTAAGAAACACTTTGTATATCACAAATTGACAACGTAATGCATTTTTCCTAGATTTGTCTTAATACTAGTTTACTGCATTATTTATTAGCGTAACGTAATCTTCGGCACGCCAATGACAAAGATTATTTCACATGGCATTCACGTTTTTCTTATAGTCACTCTAGTACACTTGAATAGATATAATTTCTTCTTGATGACACAAATGCTTTTAAAGTGCGTCACATATTTAATAATAAAGTACTATATAGATATAATTTGCTTTAACTTGCTTATAAAACGACAAAAATTTATACAGATTACATTTATATAGACTAAAAGGTCTTATTATTTTTTATTTCAGGTCATTTATACATCTTGAATCAATCAATATTTTTTTGACACGTCTGTATAGATTTTAGATTTGCAAATAATTGATTATTTTACAATAGTTACAAAAATATCTTTTCTAACGTTTAAAAAAGAATTTGTAAAAAACATTTGAGTGTCAAAAAATAAATAGACTAAATTTCAAGTTTATAATATTTATACCTTTTTTAAAGAAAATTTCTAAAGAAACAATATTAAAATGGTACCAAAAATAAAAATACTCTTTAATTTATTCTTAAATATTGACAGAGATATAGATAATCTGTTATATAAATAAGCGATACGGTTAATAAATCACGTGCAACAAATAAATATTAGTACTGATATACATATATATATAAATGTGTGTGTATAATGAGTTTTTACTTTTTTAATTATCTAAGAATATCGTGTTTTTGTCAGTATTAATAAAGCGCAATGTTTAGTTTCTGACAAATTGTCATTTTAAAAGATCTGTATCAGTATCAGCAATTTTCTTGTATTTTCCTGTATATTTTAATTTTTATATTACACGTATAAGTACGAGAAATACTCGTAATAAATTTGTACATGTTAGACATTTGTCGCTAGATTGCGTGTCTAATTTTTGCTGATTAAGAAAACTATATAGTGCGTATTACAAAATAAAGTGGTATATGTTTTTTACTTATCATTTCCCACTCCTAAATAACACGTTATGTTAAAACGTATTCAACTGTCATGCAATCCGTTTGCTATTTCGCCATTGGTGCAGTTTAAAAGGTCTAGTCTACTGAATCAAAACGCATATTCCAATCAGTATTTTCTCAGACGTCGAATCAAACTGAACTCTTCACACCGATAGCTTATATAAATATATATCTCAGGTAAATAAAATGAATTCATTAAAGAGTAGCTTTATTCGTTACACTAATAAATTAATAAATCACGTTAATAATAATACGCACATTAGAGATGCACGAATAATGCGAATTTGAATCTGATTTAATTTATTTTCAAATCTAAAAGAATTCGAATAGTTTGAGAATTTTGAACCATCGACAATTCTATTTCGAATCGATCGTTCGTTTTGATCCATTTCATTTCATTTATATGTACAGCTCGCGCGACCAATCAACGTGCCTCATTGTTTGTCGTTTCCTATAATTCTTCTATCGTTTGAAAGTTTCATAACTTGCAAAGTATTATATTTTTCCACAATAAAATTTTTTTACATTTTTTCTGGGAACGGAAAGTCTTATAGAAGCATTAATATTACGTATTTCGACTTGATTGCGGTACTTTAAGGCCGACGAGTATGTGACACGCAGCGAATAAGCTAGAGTATAAACATTATTATCTCATCACTAAGAATCTCATCACTCATTATATTAACCTTGTGCTTGACAACTGAGATATTATTATTTCTAACAGCATAAGATATCGTATAAATATCCTAGAATATTATAGATGTCGTACGAATATTTGTACAATATCATAATATAGTATATTTATACGTATATTTATACGATATCACAATAGTCATTAGATTTCATGTACTGTTAGGGTAGGCATGCCAATTAATTTCCGCTTTTCGACGTTCAACGAGATACATTTCACCTTTGCTACGATGCAATGTATCATATAAGTTGTGCATTTCTGGACTTTATTAAGATTGTTAATTTTACTTCCATAGAAAAATATAATTTTAAAGTGAACGATGGCTACAATAGACCTAGTACCGTTCGAGGAGGAGCTGAAGAAGAATCCCGAATTGAAAGAGTCAGATATACAAATGTTGAGAGAATGGTGCGAAAAGCAACCTCATCTGCCCAAACTATCAGATAGCGAATTAGCATTGTTCTTGCATAGCAATTATTATCGTCTCGAACCGACGAAAACTTCTATCGATACTTTCTTCACGGTCAGAAGTCACGTACCCGAGTTCTTCTGCAATCGAGATCCTATTAACAACAAGGATCTTAAAAAATCAATTGAAACAGTGTAAGTGTATTTATGATTCACAATATCTTCTTTCTTTTTCTTTTTTAATTATTTGTTACATTCGTAGAACATGTTATATGTGATAAGTGGATGTGCAGCGATATTTCTCGCAGAAAAAATTCACGCGCAAACTAAAAACAATCTTATTTTCAACAGGACAGATCAAATTCTGGATGGAACTACTAAAGAAGGCTACAAAATCATTTACGGAAGACTCCTGGATAGCGATCCATCACATTTCGTTTACAATGACGCTATGAAATTGCTAAATATGGTAATCGATCTGTGGCTCTATACGGAAGGCACTACCTCTGGCCACATAATATTATTCGACATGAAGAACGTTTCTTTTGGCCACGTCGGTCGTTTGAGCCCTATGGGCCTAAAGAAATTCCTTTACTATTTGCAAGAGGGATTACCTGTTAGATTGAAGGGCTTCCATTTCATGAATGCTTCTCCAGTATTAGATGTTATCTTGAATATGATGAGACCTTTCATGAAAAAGCAGCTATTGGATATGGTAAGATTGAAATCAATGTCATTGCTGATCAATTGTCCCACATATTAAAAACGAGAAAGTAAAAAATAAAATTCCTATTTGATATAAATGAAACCATAAGAATTTTAACTAAAAGTATTTGTAAACGTAAGATCTATTTTGTCTCATTTTTTTTATATAATTAAAGAATTGTGTATATTTTAAATTTTATTGAATATACCTAATATTAATATTAATTGAGTAAATATTAATTGATTTTTGAAAAAAATATAAAAGTACTTCTTTTTTTTTTTTTAGAAATGACTCAAGATAAATTTTAGAAATATTGCATTTTTAAGCGCAATTATAAATGTGTATTGCATTCCACTCTCCTTTTTCTCTTAATTTATTAAAAAATAAATATTTTATTTTATTGTTTTATAATACATATTTTAGTTTCTGTCTTCTTGGAAAAAAAATTGTGTGAAAGATAATATAATTCAATGCAGAAAGCACCGAATATAAAAATCATTGAAATTTCTATTTTCAAATTTTAGCTTCATATGCACAGCACGACTGACACTCTAGAAAAATTCATACCGCTCGAAGTTCTTCCGAATGAGGCAGGTGGTCAAGCTGGTCCTATACAGGATTTACATAACAAACAAGTGAAAAAACTGGAAGCTCACATTCCTTGGTTTCAAGAAGAAGAAGCTACTAAACGTGTCAATGAATCACTACGACCGGGCAAGGCAAAGACAGCAACAGATTTGTTTGGCGTTGAAGGAAGCTTCAAGAAGCTCGAGATTGATTGATCGAATAATCAGATCTGGTACTTAACATCGATGGTACATTACTTTTTAAGAATACGATAACAGTACAGTTTTCGAAAATATTATACTATTTTACATTTATTAACATAATATTGAGTCAAATTTAAATTAATAACATAAAAAATATAGTATTGTAATAATATTGTATTATAGTAATAACTATACTACAGTTGTTGATTAGATTAGTCATTAGATTAAGTCTGTAATAAATAGATTTATCATAATTATATGTACTTCACATTTACTTAATTAAATAATTAAATTTCTTATTTGCGTTTTTTCGATTGTCGCGCGTTCAGATACGTGTGTCTGAATATTTTTCCGTGCAACAATCGAATTTAGTTATTAATCCCAATATTTAATAACAGATTTGAGAACAAAATTATTTAATTTCTAAATTTATGTTAATTTCTAAAAAGATTAATGTCGAATTCAAGTTAAGAAAGTGTTATTCTCATTTAGAATAATTCTGAACGTCCTAGTTTTAATAAAATGTAAAACAAACGTTGCCATCTTTATCTTACCCAACAAATAAATGAGATAATTATAAATTTAATTTATTGCATAAGACGTAAATATTTGCATAATTATTACGATTAAATCTTAGCCTATCGTAATTACTATAAATAAGTGCGCAAATAAATTTTGGTGCCTCTTTTTCTAATTTAATTTAATTAAATATTTAATGTTTTGATACATCCGTTTAAATTGATATAAACGATAGATTATTTGAAATCTTGGTTTACTTGAAAAATGTTTGCACTTAAAAGAAATAAATTAATATACATTTAAGCGTTGAGAGAAAGAGAGAAAGACAAAGATGTAAAAAAAAAATACAAAAAATGCAAGCAAAACTTAACGAACAAGCATATTGATTTATATTTTAATATCAAAGAAGATTACTGCGAAAATAATAAAATAAAAGTAAATTGTGCGCATTTCTTAATAATTTACAATTAACAATTTACAAAATATTTGTAAAATATTTGTACAACCTACAGATTTGTCTTCATACGTAATAATATAAAATTATAAATATATTGCGTGTAATATTTTTTACAATTTTTTGCATAATTTCCTTTTCTCAAAATTTGTTGACTAAAAAAGAGATAATATATATAAATTTTATGTATACGTAATTTTTCTACCTAACTATTAATTTAACGTCAAGTGTCTAAATATGGAAATGTTATATAAAACCTCGTCCAGTGTGAAGAAACCTTTACAATACCTCCATTTCGACAGTTTCTTATAATACTTTCACCTTCAAGCTATTCTCGCAGTAAACGACAAAACGTGCGTGTGAATATATCGATGAAACAATCCATTCGACTTTTCAATCTCGTAATGAAACACTTAATCGTAAGTATATGCATAGATCGATTAATTAATAATACAAATATCTGTATTAATTTCGACGCTTAAATAACTTTGCAATGAGTTTTTTATTATACATATAAACAAAGTTTAGCGATATATATTTTATTAAACAATCAAGTACAATAATGCTATTGAGTAAATGCTTTTATGATTAGAAATTAAATTATTCAAAATAAACAAAAAGATATAAAAGCATTATAGGACAAGTAATCCTACTTGTGAAAAATTCTTCCGACCACACACAGTAATTTGTATGATGAAACAACTGGTTGATTATACAACTCGCTTTTACCTGAAATTTTATTGTGTTGAAGAAGTTGCTTCATTCTTTGTCATGTAATAAAGAATAAAGTTGCTCTTTCATTTCTTGTAAATTTCAAGTAATGAGAAATTGAATGAATCGTCAATATTTTCAAGAACTTATTTTATATTTGATCAGTAAAGGAATTGATGTAGAATTCAAAATAAGTAAAAGAAAAAATATATATAATTGTCTCTAAATGTCTCTGTGGCTTTTTAACTTTTAAAATAAAATCTTATTTCTCCAATTAATCTCAAATTTGCATTTCAGAAAATATACGCATTAAAGATCCAATAAAATCAATTAACGAATTATTGTTTGTTAAATGTTAAACTATAGATAACCGCCGCTTTAATTAACATTTGCTTGGCGGACGTATCGCATATTTTGGGATACTCGACAACGACGCCACTACCACCTCCAAAACCGTATAGTTTCCAATACAAGGCAGGACGATATCCAGGACATGTCGATCGTGTTCATCAAGAAACTGGAGATGGACATGGAATTATCCACGGTAACATCACAGCCGTTATTCATTTTTAGATCTATATCGCTCTAAACTTTGCTCACAAATTCATTTGCATTAAATTGAAATAATGTAAAACAAAGGATAAAATTTGTCAAATGGAAATATATTTATTTCCTACAAGTCAAAATAAGTATTAAAATCGCTCATTAAATTTTTATTTTCAAATTTTCCATTTTCCTTTTTTGCAATTGTGAAAAATAAATTGCGTTAATATTCAACGAGTCAATCAATTCTATAACTTGACCACCTTAATGTTAATCAATATGTAACAAAGATGTTTGCTAATGCAGTAATTAAAAGAAATAATGCAATCTCTGCGATTATGACATCTTAACAATCTACATGTATATTTTAGGAACTTATTCGTACATTGATCCAAAGTACAAAGTGCGAACAGTAGAATATACGGCCGACAAAAACGGATTTCATCCCGCTTTAATCAACTTTGAGGATGCTTTCGCTCAACCTGCCGATTCGGAAGCTGTAAAACTGGCCAAGGAAAAACATTTCCATCTTTATCACAGGATTGCAGAGGCAAATGCTCATAACGTTCCAATAAATTTGCCGCAAGTAATTATCTATACTCCACTTGTATACTAAACATTTGTTGATATAGGCTATTGAAAGTGAAGATCGTTTTTTCAAATCAAGTTAATATTAAAAATCACAAATTTTCAATTAGCAGTAAATTAAATAAATTAGATTTTCTGTTAGAGAAAAAAGGATAAAAATAAAAAAGTATTTTATTAGTCTGAAAAATACTAATCCGCATCTGGAAGTTCATATTTCGCAATCTTGATTAAAAAAAAAATAATAATAATAAGCAAAAAAATGTTTGATTGCATTAGAGAGATTACTTATGAATAATTTATGTGTTTTTTTATTGCTTTGCTTAATTACTTTGCAGGATTCAGCGAGCGTGGCAAAAGCGAAGGACAAACATAATGAATTGTATCACAGAATCGCGGAGCAACACGCAGCAATCGCCGCACAAAGGGAAGCTGAACGACTGGCTTACGAGGCTACTTCCGTTGCCAATAACGTAGACGGTCATTAGACGTGTTAATGCATCCCTACTGAAAAAAATTACGCGACAAAATCACATGATAAAATCACTTAATGAAATGTTTCAAATCAGTACGTGATTTTTGAAAATCATGTGATTTTTGAAAATTACGTAATATTAAGAAATTACACAATTTTTTTTTTTTAATTAGATAAATTTACATATGGTAATTTATCTAATATTTTAAAAATAATATAATTTTTTAATGACACGTGATTTTTCAAACCTTGTAATTTTCGAAAATTACATACAGGTTTGGAACATTTCATTACGTGACTCGTTACGTGATTTTACCATGTGATTTTGTCACGTGATTTTTTTTTATTAGGAATATTTTATGCACATGTTGGCATTACGAATTAATATTCGGCGCGTATATACATATATCATATGCTTTAAAAAAAAATTGAACTTTGTCTCTAAGACGCGCGTAAATTCTTTTTTAAAATACTTTTGCTCTCTCGTCTTTTATTATTTCATCAAATTAATTTAAATAGTAAAGATGTGCTCGCGCAAGTAAAACTAAAAGTGAAATAATTGTTAATTCTATTAGAATTAGTTCAATTAATGAGATATGTTGAATCATAGAAATAATTATGCCAAGGTCAAATGATCTAATAATTGTATAAGTAATCAATAATCTAATAATTGTATAAAGACGCACGCTATGGAAATGAGCTAAATAAAGTTGATTAAAATCTGCATGAAATATAAAACTGATAGGAATTTGCAACCATAAAACAAAATTTAACATAATCATAAAACGTTCCATATATGCAAACATGCTGTAACATGGAAATAAACGTCTATAAATGCAATATATAAATAACAAGTTATAAATTTTGTGGTAGCAGTATAAAATCATTGTGTAACTCTATTGCGCAGTATGTTTACTGTTTTATCTTCTAAATCCCAACGAATAACAAAGCAAAATGATGCTAATAATTGTTACACATTGTTTTCTTTTTATACCTACTTGTTTTTTCGCCTGTAATGATCCATTTAGACGATTGTGCACGTGCGAGCAGATATGGTCGAGTTTGAAAATCTTTATTATTTCCGGAAGTTCCGGAAGCACCTATTGTGCAAAGAAAAACATTTTCGATGAAAGATACGTAGAGCATAATAAATATATATAGTACAGCATGATAATATAAAAAGGATGACAGCGTGTACGATATTAGTTGGAACAAATATTCCAGTGAAAGATGAAGTTCGCCAAAGTACTCTGTTTATTTTGCATGTTCATCGCGGTAAGAATTTTATTACAATTCAGAAGCGCATAGATAAACTATATTCCTTTTATATATAATAATAATAATTTTTTATTGTTTAATATTTTAACGCATGCAAAGTATGTATTCCCTAGTAGCACAGTTCATTGGCTTTACACTGATTTACATTGGCGAAACATTGATTATGTTGGAAGTGCACTGGCCAATACTTCCCAAATTAATACGAATATTATGGTTATAAAGGAAACGTTAATGTGCTGCCAATGTTACTAGTCAATAATTGTACGATATTGCACTTACATTGGAAGCGCATTGTCCAACGTTTACCAATCTACTGCAAATATTGATTATAAATGAAACCAATGCATAACAATATTTAACTAATATTGCAACTCCAATATTGGCTAAATAAAAGTAAATATCCACTTTTTAATATTGGACCAATATTGAAATCAATTCACACCCATATAATATCGGGTTTATATTATTTTACAATGCTGCACCAATATTTTGTGCTACTAGGGTATTAGCTCCTCCTAATTATTATTTATGCTTGTCCGTTTTTTTAAAAAAACTAAAAAATTTGATTCAGTATAACATATTAATACCACGTAACTCTTGTTATTGCCTCACTTTTTTTTAGGCGACGATGGGCATGAGCATCGGAAAAGCTGTTCTTGCGAATGACAAAGTAGCTTGTTTCCCGCGTACTACCACAATGTCCTCCGGGTAGATGAGAATCTGTATACATAGGTAAAATAAAATTTATGATACTAAGAACGCGTATTCTAAAAAATAGTTTACAATACACGGAGTAAGTTTGGCGTAAGAAAGAGAGTAGGTGTAAAGATATGTATGTACTTCCAGTGTAAAGAGCTGGAGTATGAGCGTAAGCGAATAAATTATTTTTATTTCTTACTCCAACTTCAGTGTTTGCACTTACTCCATATACAATTATAGACAGCTCCTAAGTGCATGTTTGATTAATATTCAGACTCGCAGAAGTCTTATTAAATCTTATTTTTCTTGCACTGAAAAATAAATAGTCGTATATTATATGTATGAGATATAAATCCGGATTTCTCACACAGAAAAATGATACAGGCGATATGTTATTTACGTTACAATGACGTACTAAGATAAAATACAAGTGTTCTCGACGTGCAAAAAACTTGATTTAGTTGACTGTTAATATATCTTTATTTAAACAATGTTATATTATTTCTCTGGAAAAAATCTATTTTGCTACGGATTTAAATTTACTGGGCATATTTGCCAAAACATTCTTCATTGTTAACAATTTTTCAAGCATTTATTAAACAGTACGGATCATTTGTACTTTAATTTTTAGTTTGTACGTTCTACTATAGTGTGTAAAGATATTTTTTATGTTAATTAAACGCGCTTAATTATATCCAGATAAAAATTCAAAAAAAGCTAGCTTAAAGTATGCCTGACGTACCATATATTAATGCTTTTGAGTATTATAATTATATCAATTCTCAATTTTGGATATTCGATCGTATTCTAAATCACAATAACGAATATATATATATATATATATAGTAGTGCGTGCATTCCAAGTGCGTCAAAATCGATACAACTGTTTGCGTCAAGATAATTTTTTAAAACTATGCAGTGTAATTTACTATTAAATATGAATATTAAAAAGTATCAATTGCTAAATCGTGTTTAATATTCAATACTATAATATATTAATAACAAATTTCTTTGTCGAGCATCATGTGTGTAATATATCAATTTTAAATTTAATAATCAAAATAATAACATTATTTGTTTTAGATAACATCGTAATAAGATGGCAACATTAAACTACAGGACAGATCTAAAGATTTACAGAGAGCCTAAAAGAAATTTGAGGAGAAAAAAATTTTAATTTGACTAAATATATAAATATCTCTATATTGTAATTTTTAAAATATATAAAGCACAATGTAAAAATAAAGAAGACAATTATTAAATAATTTTTAACAAAATTAAGACTTAAACATTTCAGCACAATAAATAATGAAATAACAATAAAATTGTACGGATTTTTATTAAATAATCCTGGCAGTTGTATAATATGTATAGCGTGGAATTTCGTTGATGTGTGTATGTGTGTGCGTAAACACACATATATACATATATCTTGTATACAAATGTAAGTGTTTATATTATTTTATTATAATTATTCATAAACTTATGTTGAAAATATATATATATATAAAACTAAAAGAAAAAAATATTGAAATTAATCAATTATAACTGTACAAATTATTGTCTATTATATTGCATATACATTGCATGTTATTGCTTTTCTCATAAATCAATTAAACTGTTGTTTATATATACAGTGCACATATTTCTAAATTGCATGAACAATAAAAAGACTTGGCTAAATGTAAGAAAAGAACTTGGTAGAGATTTACATTAGTTCTACGTCAAGTATTTTGACCAAACTATCATTATAAATGAAAATATCTACAAATTTATAATCACCCAAAAATGTTATCCAACTTATTTACATAATAATATACTTAACATAAAAAAAATAATAAAAATAATTTATATATACACATACATATTTTTTCTTATTATTATATAAATATATCCATGGATACAGTTTTGCCAATCTTTTTATTTCTTCAGTAAATCATATTTTTATGCCAATTATAAATCAAGATCAACTTAGGACAATTACACAAAATATATATATATGCTTATCACAGTTTCCATCTTAAAAAACTACAAAAGATCTTGAGAAATAATGAAAATCTCTTCGTTTAGCATTTGCATATATAAAGATATCTATAAGATCGCATAAGAAAAGTTCTTTCTTCTTAAAGATCATAAACTCTAACAACAAACATGTTCTAGTTTCGCATCGTAATTATTTTGTAAAGATCGCGCAATCTCCGCGCCTTGTGAAAAACTCTATAAAATACCTCGCACGATATAATTGCATGGCCAACATGCACCAGATTTAACAATACAAATTAATGTCAAAGATTTACTTTATCATGGAACATATAGATCTATACTTCATAGAAGTACAGTTAATATCATAAGATTATAGGTAAGAATTTTCTGATGACGGTTAAATTTATTTTTTCAATAAATGTAACATATCTTTATTTTGTTGTTGCAGCGTTATATCTGCTTTCTCAGTTTTATCAGTGATATTATCAATCAGATCATTCTGTGAATCTATTTCTTCGGATAAACCAATCGCCAGATGTTTTAGTCTTGCCAATGATCCACTCATCTCGGTTAGATTTTGTTCGAGAACTCTAGTTACTCTGTCGTTAGTAGGTTTAACATCTTCCAAACTGTTGTCGTCGTAATTTCTTCTTATCATTGTCGACGAATAGGAATTGCTCATGTCATTTTGTATTTGTTCTAACGTGTTGGACAATGCAGGAGATGTTACAGATCCAGAACTAGAAGATTCTGACAATTTTGTAGATGGTATCGGCGGAGCATCTAATGATTTGCCACTGAGATAATTCTTCAGACTACCAAATACACTCTTTATGCCTTGTATATGTTTTTGACTAAATCTTAATGTACTATTAATATCGTCTAATCTTTTCTCCGTCCTCTGCAGCTGTTCTTTTTGCCTGATTAATTCCTAAAAATAAACATTTAAATGTATTAAAATCTTTTACAAATAAAAAGTGTGTCAAAGAAAAATACAAGTAATTTTATTTATCAAATGTGCAGCGTATGCAGGCATAACGTTCTATCGGTTATCACGTTACATGTGCATACATTAATAATGATAACAGGCTGAGATGTATCACATTAAACAATCATTACCTCAGCTGTGGCTACCCCAATTTGCTCGGAATCTCTCAGAAGCGAAACAGATCTTTCCGAGGATTGCACCGTGCGTTCCTCGATTTCCTTCTTACGTTGCAGCAACTGTTGGCGATTTTGGTCAATGTCATTATCGAAGCCATGATAACGCCCCGTCCTGGCTGGTGCGTTCCTCAGAAATGTCTCATCGTCCACATCGTCCTCTAACGAAAAGAATGGATTCTTCGGATCGCTCAAATAATTATGACCAGCCATTTATCCGATTAGGATTTTACGCAGTGTGCGAAATATTCTGGGCAATACTCGTTGACTCAGAATTTGGAGCCTTGTTCGAGCGTTTTAGCTGGACGAGTGCTGCAAAGTGACATCTGGTTGCGTCTGGTCACTACTGGCTGCTAGTGGCAACCACAGGACAAGGGTATGCTCTTCTGGGGTCCGAGCCTTAAGACTTCTCTGCGCATCACGTGATATATCAAGTGACGTCACATTCGCGCGGAAATTGAACAAACGCTTCGACTCTATAAGTCAATAACATGTGGCTGTCCGCTATTAAAAGCGTGATGCGTGATACATATGACATTGTTATTAGCAGAAAATCAAGAGGTAGGTACGAAAAATCTGTTGTGAAGTTATTGTCGGAAAGAATCGATACTCAAATTAAATATATTTTTTCCGAAAATGTATTGTACACCCAAGGACTTTGATTCTGTCCATGGGGAAATTTTTCAAACTGAAAAGTCGCTATCTTTCTACATACTTACAGTTTATGATTACCGTAACAGCCAATAAGCTCTAGTTGTTTCATTAATCATGAACTGCGAGTATGTAGAAAATGGTGACTTCTCAGTTTGGAAAATTTCCCCATGGACAGAATCAAAGTCCTTGGGTGTACAGTATAAGGGCTGTGTTCCGTTTTTACTGGCAGTGCAGTAAATGTGACGTCATGACAGTACACTGTCACAACTGTTCCAATATTACTGCATTACTGCCAGCACTGCTATAGCATCGTATTTCGGAACAGCATAGTAGCCATATTGCACTGTAGCTACCTCACCTTGGAAGCTGCAGTAGTCACAGTGGCAATATGGCTACCATTCATGACGTCATTGATGTTACTAGATGCTGTCGCAGTGCGCTGCGTACCAATAACGGAACGGATTTTTGACCACTGCCAGTACTGGCAGTTATATCGGAACACAGCCAAGGTTGCACCAATTCATACAGGAAACCTAAAACACGCATCTCTTGTTTTGTTTGATTCTTTTTAACACTGACATAAAGATTATTATATTTATTAAGTATTTATTTATTTTTATTATTTATTTATATATTTATTTTTATATATTTGCATGTTTATTTCACATTTGGATCTAGAGTACATTTCTATGTAAATCGCGGTGATATCCGGGATGCTATTTCAATAAATGTTAAACAAACATAAATGTTAAATTCTATTATTTATTGAATTTTATACTAATTTTTTAATAAGCCTTCTAATGAAGGCTCAGTATAAAATAAAACGCGTTTGGTTTTTAAATTTTACAAATATACCCAGTCAGCACGCAGATTCAAAAAGAATTAAAAAAGAATTCAGACTTATGTCATCAATTTAGTTCATTTGAAATGCAGAAAGAATTCTTTAAAAAAGTTCTTTTTGCATTTGAAAATAAATTTTGAATGATGACATAAGTCTGAATTCTTTTTAAATTCTCTGTGCTAATTATATATATCAAATCTGGCAAAATTTTAAAGTTTTCAAAGTTGTTATTTATGTATATTATTGTTTCTTCAAAATAAATATGTATTGATTGCCATACCATTTAATCTGCTTGTTAAAGACCCATTTATTTACCTTTACTGTTATTTGATTAGTGGAATTATTTAGATGCCCTTATACTTAAATATTTTTGACAAAAGTTTATTTCTCGTATTATTCTTCTAATTTAAAAAATGATAATTTGATTAATTTAATATAAATTAAATTTGATTAGTTTAACATCAAATTAACATTATTTTGACTTTTTTGTTTTATTTTTAAATATTAATACCTCCAAAATATGTAAATAATGCCAACAACAATGCTAATCGTACGCTTATCTCCTTGGCAAAAATAGTATGTCTTAAATATTTATTAAACGTTTATTGCTTGTACATTGATTTTGTTATAATATAAATACTGTGAATTTTAGAAATATATGTTGTTAAAAATTTTGTTTTTTAATACCTTTTAATCTAAATGTATAAATTATTATTTCATAACAAATTATTACAATATATTTATACATTATATATTAATTATTTAAAAATAAATATTTAGTTATAAATAAAAATCACAAACGTTAACAAATATCGTAAGATATGCACTTTTCCGTAATTTAATATTGAATTAATATTGAATTGTGCAAAGTTCATTAATATTACTAAGTTAATATTAATTGGGCGCTTTTCACACAGAAAGACACAGTGCAGCACAATGAACCACTTTATCCTTGTTTATTAATGAACAAAAAGGATAAAATAATTTTCTGTGTTATGCTGTATCAATTGTATTACTTGTTGGAAAATGCCCATTATTAGAACAGTTCAATTTGTCGCTTAATATGACCTAACTTAGCGTGAGCAAAATACAGCTTCTCATTGGCTAGCCGTCTTACGATGCGCAAGAGCATACCCTTGTCTTTCTAATAGCGTTTTCGATTGGGAAAAAGTTAGTGCGCACCAGTGCGCACTCAGTTCACGCCAATACTGGACAAGTTCCATGAGTTGCACTGAATAGTGCAAATGCAAAAAAACTCGCCCAAATTTTCAGTGCAAGTGTCAAGTTGAGTTAATTATAATAGATCACGCGAAAAAGAAAAAAGTAACCTCGAAAAAGTAATCTTGTGCTCAGTAAGTAATGATTTTTACTATATGTAATTAAATAGTATATAATCATTAAAAAAATGCTATTTTATTACATCAAGTAATTAATTATATTTTAAAAAAGGTATAAAATCGATGTACTTGTATAAAAGATATAACACTTACGGTGTCATTATCCATTTTTTTCACACATGCTACATAATTTATAGTTTTTGGAATCATTTTTCTAGTTCGGAAGATTGCAATTATTTCTTCTTCCTCGCTTGAATTAGAAGAAGATTCCAAAAATGTCTCCAAAATATTAAAAAGATCTAAATCCGGATTGCTCATTTTTTCAAATTTGAAACTTCGTTCGTTATTGCTTACAATAATGCACTGATGCTTGCATGCATCCAGTGCACTGAACTGGCACGGTCAAAATATCTCGTGCCACTTAGTGCGCACTGAGTGCGCACTATGCGAGTGTCGTGCGTTTAAACAAACACGTGACACTAGACAAGTGCGCATTGGCACTGCCAATCGAACACGCGCCTGACACTGAGTGTAACCAGTGCATCCCAATCGAAAACGCTATAACATGGTCGATACAAGGAACGAGCTTGGCCAATCAGCATCCGGGAGACCTAAGAAGTAAAAAGATGGCGAAATTGAGAAACATCCTTGGTAATTAGTAAGTAAAATTACCTGGCGACCGTGAAAAAGCGAGTAAGGCCCAGTTTCACAACTTTGGGTTTAACCCGAGCTTAGTTGAACTACCGTCAAGTTTAACGCCACGGTTAAACTTCTATCGCGTTTCACAACCAAATTTTAACTCTAGGTTACGTAAACCTATAATCTATGCGAAGAAACTTCAACAGACTTATCTTTCTTCTAGAACAAGTAGTGTGATTGGTTGTTACCGAAGAGTAGGGAATGAGATATTACAGGTTCTATACACCAAGGCAAAAAGTAATGAACAAATTTAAAAGTTTTAAAGTTTTCTTCTTACATGTTTCCAAATCAGTTTGAACTAAACAATTAAATTCAATTGTTACTGTAAAAATTTACACTTTATTAAGTACATTAAACATTGGAACACTAATAAGAAAAAAATTTCTCATAAAATAAAGAACAACAGATTAGAATGAAAGACAAAATTGAGTTTTGAAAAAAATAAATAAATCTAAAAGACAGCCACTCGAAATAAAAAAAAACTGTTCTTTGGAAAAACACATATGGTCATCGTAATTATAGTATGTAATCTATAAGTACTAATTTAATAATATTACAAAACTATTTTTACTGTTCTGTTTTATAAGAAATTTCTTCTTTGATTTCTCTTAGACTGCAGTAACAGATTCCTTGGTTAAGCGAAATCGAGCATAAAAATCAATGTCATCAAATTCTTCAAAATATGACGGTCGTCTTCTAATTATTCTCGGGCGTCGATTTATTATTTGCACAAAATCTTCATCGTCAGATGACGATAACATATATTCCAGAGCCATATCTTGCAACATAACCTTTTTACAATTCCGTGGAGATATCAGCCATGAAGTACAATACTCGAAAGATTACTGAAAGCAGTGGCGCTGCAGTATTAAACCTCGGTTATCTACCTTAAACGCCCGAATTTCACCGTTCAACTTTAACCGCAGTTTAACAACGTTAACTGAGGTTTAAGACAGTTGTGGGACACAATATTTACCGTAAACCAAGTTTAAAGGTTTAAACTCCGGTTAAACTAAGTTGTGAAACTGGCCCTAAGTGTAAATTTTATTAATAATCAGCTTGTCAACCGGTTACACTATGCAGTCTATGCGCATTATGCGAGAAACGGAACGCACCTTCAAATTCAAGTTAGCGAAGACTCGAACCTCACTTAGGCCCGGTTTTTCATTATCTGGTTAACTTGTAGTTAAACTTAACCTGATGTTTCAACCAATGAGCTTCACCTATGGCATCATCATGAGTGAAGCTCATTGGATAAAACATCAGGTTAAGTTTAACCACAAGTTAACCGGATAATGAAAAACCGGGCCTTAGTCGAATAACCCAAGGTCCGTGGATTGGCGTTGGAGGGGAAGGAAGGTCGTTGCATCCACTTCAACGATGTGGAACGAAAATGGCGGCGGCCATACTTTTACTGCACACTCGCTCACTCACACAACTAATAGCTGTAGTACCTTACTATCTACGTACATACACTAACACTGACTCGCTGTCTCGAAAATGGCGGCTATGCAACGACCTTCCTTCCCCTCCAACGCCAATCCACGGACCTTGGAATAACCTACTGATGGTTAAAATCTGTAATGACCACACGGATATTCGTATCGTATAATGGAAACTGCATCATACGTTGTGTTATTGTGAGGTTAGGGTTAGACGATCATGTGCGATCATGTGCAGTTCCATGCAGGTTTAACACTTGTTTGACACCGGTATTTTTGCAAAATGACGCAAATTACGCAGGAAGATAACGAATTAAAGAGATTACTTAATAATCCAGCCAAAAATGCGAGCGAGGATGGATCCATGGCTCCACCGTTATCGGTAGGTTATAAAAATATGTTGGACTTTACGTGCGCTAGGCTTTCTAAAATTTCATTTATGTAGACCAACGTGCCGAGACCAAGCACATCGCAAAATGTCAATCCGCAATCGACGATGCTTCCGATAACACCAGCTAATAGTACAAAAGAAGTCCTGGAGCCTTGTCTACAGTAAGTTTTGGGTCATTTACTTACGTTTTATTTATATATATATATATATATATATATATATATATATATATATATATAAATGTCTACTTAATATTTCGCTATTGTTATGTTGGATGTATATCCTTCATTGTATTATTTTTACAGAAATGTAGTCTCTACAGTTAATTTACAAACAGAATTGAAACTCATGTACATTAATGTAAGAACTAGGAATTCTGAATACAATCCAGCGAGATTTACTGGATTGATAATGAGGATACAAAATCCTAGAGCGACTGCGCTGATCTTCCGCTCTGGCAAATTAGTATGTACTGGTGCGAGAAGCGAAGAAGATTCACTTTTGGCAGCAAAAAAGTTTGCCAGAATAATTCAGAAACTAGGATTCCCTGTAAGCAATGTCTTTCACCTAGATACAAGTTTCAAGTTCTCAAATAATATACAGTGCTTTCATTTTCTTTGTAGGTGAAATTTACTTGCTTTAAAATACAGAACATAGTTGCAACATGTGATTTGAAATTTCCAATTAAATTGGACAATCTAAATCAAATGCATGGTCAGTTTTCTAGTTATGAGCCAGAATTGTATCCTGGTCTGACATATAGAATGGTATTGCCTAGGGTTGTGTTATTAATATTTGTGAATGGTAAAGTTGTGTTAACAGGTATGTTTTTGTGTTGCAGAACGTAATACTTTTGCAGATGTTACAATAAGCAGATATTCTATAAATAATAATTGAATTGTGCTTACTTGATCATTTTTAGGAGCAAAAAATAGGACTGAATTACAAGATGCGTTAAATAATATATACCCGATATTAAAGAGTTTCAGAAAGCAATAATATTATTTGTTCACACAATATCACAAATAAAATGAGCAAGGCATGTAAATATAAAAATCATTGGCGTGATAGAAAGGTTTGTTACTATAGTAACTAATAATCTTGTACCTTTTTATAAAACAAGTAAAAGTTGTATCATATAGCGAATTTGGTTGAACGCATTAGTTTGCACTGGTGCACATTAAAACCATCGTACACCAATTGACGAACGATATTAATATAAATATATAAACAGATTAAATTGTGAAATAATCGATATTTTACAATTTTATTTGGTAAAATATATATTTTATTGTTCAAGATACTTATATTTTATTTTTAAATGAGATTAAATCACTTTACACCAGCTTTAATATGCACCAGTACGTACTAGTGCAGCCGAATTAGCTATTTATTTTTGTATATCTATCGTGACGTTAGCATAATTGAAATATTAATATTTTATATATTAAATTTATAATTTTATATTAATATGCCACCTATCATTATAATTTATGTTAAAAAATATTAATTTGTACGTATATAAAAATTATATATAAGTTTCTTTGTATCTCATTTATAGTAATTATAATTAAATGATTATGATTTTGAAAATTATGTATACTTTTATTTTTTGTTAAAGTTTATATTTCACAGATTTTGCATAATGAAAATAAATATTTTTTATATACTATATATTAAAATAAAATATAATTGACAAACACAATTATATACGTAGCGTATACAATTTATATAACATTTTACTATATCAGAATTATTTTAAATGTACATACAATACATCGAAGTCGACATCTATGATAGATTTCTCTTTAATTTTATGAAAAATTTGAATGTATATCCGGATATGTAAAGTTTAATGGAGTGTTCAATCGCAATCGAAAACAGAGAGTGTTCTGTAAATATTGCGAAATATACAGAATTTTGCAAACTTTAAGAAACACTCATTTCTCTGGATCGAAAAAATATTAATATGTACGAAAATTGTTCTATAAATTGAATAATCACAACTGTACACAGAAAAAATTTAGTATCAAATCAACAATTTTTGTTTCATATACAAGCAAGAATGTAAAATCTTCTTGAAAGAATTTATAATCTTAAACAGACATAATTTGCTTACATCAAAACAATTTTTCTCTTCACATAAGCAAATTGTGTCTATTTAAGATTATAAATTTTTCGAAGAAGATTTATATTCTTGCTTATATATATGAAACAATGATTGTTGATTTGATATTAATTTTTTTTTTCTGTGTAGACATTTTATAATGTTAAAACATACACGTATAATTATATGCATCTGATAAAATCTCTATTAATAATTCTATGAAAAAAAATATATATACTTTAATATACCCGCTGATAAACAGCCATGGTCCGTTTAAGAACTTTGTCCGTGCATCATCAGACTTGGAAACGTTACGACGTTTCTCAATGTTTGACGCTTTAACGCTGCGTAAATGCGTATGTTTTATTTAGTATTATTAGGCGGTGCCCAATTATGCATCTAATAGTCGATATCTGAATAAAAGCCCTTTTTTTTTGTTTAAATTTGGAACTTTAATGCTTTCACGTTCGTTTCCAAATTTCTTCCCGAGATGTTTCTGCAGTCTTTAATCAATCACGTGTATGCCTTTCTTTGCAGCTATCGGCAATTTTTCTCCTTGAAAGAACGGATTATCTTCCTAAAAGAGAGCATTATTTTAATTTCATTGATTTATACTGTTTAATGTTATTTATAAATTAAAATTTTCTTTTTTTTTACGACACATAGATTCTCGCAAGTTTGACTGTACAAGTGGTTTGATTGTTGAAAAAGTTATGTGCAACAATGTATTCCAATTACCTGAAATTGTTCGACAATTTGATTGAGGTCTGAATTCGACATATGCATATTCGACAAACTGTTACTATTTCCAGAATCGTTGGAGCATTCTAACATATGTTCCGTGTCACACATGCAATCCTGTGCGCTTTGATAGTCGCGACTAAACGCTGCTGTGTTTTCGAAATTGGTGAGGCAATTGTTTTCACCTATAAAAGTATAAATGAATTTTTAGTCATATATCTTAGAAATGTGCGTATGCGCGTGAAATTACTGTTACCTAAATTAAAGAAAAAGATTATTTAATAAAAATGGAAAATATATTTCACATATTTTCGCGCATGGAATTCCTTCAAGGATTGTCTGAATATTGAAAAACATTAAAGCCAAAGAGAAATGCTTGGTACATAAGGAATAAGACACAGTTTGCGATTGAAAAATTACAACTTGCTCTCTATTGTCTTTCGATTAGATATTATCGAGTGAATTTGATTTACTTACTCGTGTATCCTATCGGACAGGGATTCGGAGGAGTGCAGTAAGCCGGTAAGGGATTTTCCGCTTTTTCGTCCTTGAGTCCTTTCAGACCAGATTGAATCCTATGTCTGTCATAGCCGTTGTTGTTATTATTTTTATTATTATCGAACCGTTGGTGACCCCAGAGCGTACTGTGCTGCAGATACTCCTGATCTCGTATACTCGGGTTCGGGTTCAGCGTGTCCATACTATCGTAATCGGCCGGCAATTCCATGGGCAACTCCTTGGCTTTCTCCTCCTGATATTCCAAGTACGAATCGGACACACTCACGAATTCATTTCCTACCTGATCGATCAATTCTTGTAAAAAGTTGTCGGTCCATAAATCATCCTCCTGGGTACATCCGAATAATGGATTACATGCCTCTTTGGTGTCCTGCAAAAGAACGATGAATTAAAAAGAATAAACAGGAATTTATTTTGCGAATGTTATTAATATTCGGAATCGACGACTGTCTGAACTTTTTTCTACACATTTACATTTTTCATTTGTATTTTATTCGTTTTAATTTTTATGAGAGATATAAATCTACAAAAATCTTTTTAAAAAATTAGTTGCATTTTTTTTAATTTGGCGTCTGAATATGCTAATATTAGGATTCGAAGGAGAAAAAGACAACTTTCGAATCAATTCCCGATGTCGAAGATTAAATATTCTATCTCGCAGAAACAAATTCCTCTCGATTCATTTTAATTCATCTACTTTTTGCACATGTAGAGTTGTTGATTATTATAATTACCTTTATTAGAGGCAAATAAATGTTCGCCCGCGCAGCAACGGCAATCATGAGAAGTACGATACAGTAGAGCATGATAAGCAATGTGTGCATCTGCAAAATAATACAAAAGATTCTTTTTTAATACACGCAATTTGTTATTTGCTCTTTCGCAACAGCTGTCCAATAAACAAAATGTTAGTAATCATTTGCCCATATATAGATTCACACAAAAATATTGGAATTTTAAAAGAGGTGAAACATCCAAACAAAAGATCTTGGGGTCAGAGATTCGTATAGGTCGAGTCGTAGCAGGTGATCGAAACATTTTATCAAGTTTGAGTATTCGTACATCTGTGCTGCTTCACCTCTATCAAGCGACACATTCAAGCAGCCTGTCGTGCTCTCGAAAATATTTGATAACTTTTTTATTTTTTCTCAAATTAAGTTAAAATTTTAGAGATATATTCTTCAAGCGTTAAACTTTCGAATAAAATTAAACAAAATTTTCTATTATACCACGTTATACCTATTACATCTCCTTTAAAATTGTATGTATTGCCTTGTGATGTACAAAAATCCAATCGAAGAAACATATGCAATTTTTGAATAATTTATAAGTGCTCTACTATAATAACAATTCGCAGCATCGGTATTGTTCGAAAGACGAGGGTAGTTGTTGCAACTGCTCGAAGCATATTATTAACTGCACAAACGCATGTTAAAGGTAACTTTATCTTTTGCATCATCTGCACACTGCAGATTCTTCCTTTATTCGCATTAAGCTCGTGTTCCGATAGCAAGATTTGATAACAGTTTCAGCGGATTGTGCTAGCAGAGAAATCTACCGGCATTTGCCAATAATTATTTAAATAATATAATCTATTTAAATAAATAGGAAATGGCACAAATTTTGACAGTAGATTTCTATTAATATTCTATTGACAAAATTTATTTTTCACAGATTTAGCTATTCAGAATAGCGCGCGGTTTTACTTGATAATCCCCTAATATGTTTATTAACATCTTTTATAAAAGAAAAGAGTTTAATAATATTTATACACTGTTTCAATTGTTACTTTATGCGTTATAACAATGACGTTTCCAATTTAACGATAAATCAAAAAAATTCTCATCAAAATTTTCGCAATTTAGTTTTTCTTGGAGTGTATTTGTGTGTGTGTGTGTGTGTGTGTGTGTGTGTGTGTGTATGTGTGTGTGAAACGTTTAATTATTAAGTTATGTTTAAACTGGAAGTTACATTTCAATTATTTGCGAGCCCAACACATTACTCACCATAATTGGCGAAAACTGGAAAGAACTTGACTGTATGAGCCGGATGTCCTCGAAGAGAGGTGCCGCACACTAATTTTCGCCACGCACCCGCTTTTCTTCTCCTCGTCGTCGACAGTCGCGTTCGCTATCGCGACGAGCGCCGTTCGTGGTTCCAACCAGTACCAGAGTATTGATTTACCTTTTTTCCATCGTTTTCCCCTCATTTAGTATCCCGTCCCGACAACATGCCCATTCGCCCACCAACTCGATCCTTGCCAACCCACATTCGTAAAATCGAGCTATTACTAAAGGTCATTCGACGAAGCTGCCATATAACTAATATGTGGTCGCGAATGGGGAATATTTTCGGTACATAAATAGACGTAGAATACCGATGACGAAAATCAATGTTTTCAACTATATCGAAACATATTGCATTAAATTTTACTCGTCAAAAAATGAGTAGGAAGAAATTGAACGCAATTTCGTAAACTTAAACCTTTAATATCAATTATTAATCAGTTGATCGTACAGTCGTTAACATCCGCAATTGTTTCAAAATATCTAAAATTGTTGTTTAATAATGCAACTTGTGTGAATAGACATCTGAATGAAATTTATTTTTACGTATATTTTAACATATGTATGTCTTAATGAAAGACAGAGCTGTATAATATGATAATAATTAAAGCATGCATTTGTTTCATTTGACAGCTTGATTCGAACTATAAAATTGCGATAACAATATTTCCGAAAATAAATTTAAAAAGTATAAAGATTGTTCAATAGATATGCTAATTGCATTAACTACTTCTTTTATTAGTACTATTTGACATTAGTATGGTTTGAATTTGTACGCGTTTTAAACGTGCATTTAATTTCGCGATTTATACAATGATCTTCTTCCATGAGAATTTTTCTTAATGCTTAAAATTATTCGATTATTTTAGTTGTGGTTGCCTGCAAATGTGATTTATGTGCAAGACACGTCGTTCAGATAACGATATTAAAGCCATCTTGTATACACCTAAATCCTGTGGAGAAGCTGTAAAGTATCTGAAACGAGATCATTTTGTTTCGCAAATACGTAATGCGAGTTAACATCGTAAGAATGTTATTTTTTTTGCAATGGCACTCTTCAAGAAGTGAATAGTTTTATTTCTCTAATTACATTACACGCTTTTATTACGAGTATTAATGTAACATAATATTGCTACAAGTTAACAAATATATACAGTTTTTGTTTTTTTTTCTTTTTCAGATGATGACATATATGTGATAAGAATATGTACAATTATGTAAAGAATGTAAAATTGACATTTTAATTAGTAAAATCAATGTTTAATTTAATAAAATAATAAATTATACAAAGTAAAAAATATTTTCTCAATTTATATATTATATATTACAGTACTAACATTTATATTAAATAATAATAAAAATAGAATAATACAATATGTAGAGTAGACAATAAATTTCAGAAAATCTTACAAAATTTTAACAACTGGGGATTACTTGTTTTTTTTCCCCACCACTGTCTATTATTTTGTAACGCAAAAGTAATATCTTGCAAAACTTTCCCGCAAAAGTGCATAAAATTGTGAGAATTAAAAATTCCGAATTTGATAAAAGCTTGGTAAAGAAGTATAGTGGCGGTTGTTTGCCAAGCCAGCACTTTCATTAAGCATACCAGTTACAGGAGGGTTAAAATAGAAAGTGTAGTGGCGCAGGGATGAGAGATCAAAAGATTCTTCCCCCTTGTTACGGTCGCATATAAACGTCCATTAGTTGTTGTCGCGCAATGCGTTCCAGCAACTCAATTTGCAGAATCAAATTCTCATTTCGCCTTCATCTCACCACATCAAGATTGATTATATTTATCATGTTAATGACCTACAACATTTTAATCTGCTTTTTGTAACATTATTTTAGAATTTCAACACTATTTCTATTTCTTTAATGTACGTATAATCAACCATAAATCGATGAATAATATTTACATATAAAGAAGAAAGATCAAGAACGCTATTAAATCTTTTTTTTTTAAATGTCTTATAATGAGAGTAAAAAAAGTCATCGATAAAAGTTTGCAGCTCATCTTGGAAATATACACGAGAATACACGAGACTATACGAGAGTTAATGTCAATTTTATTTATTTTTTGTTGTTTGAAAAAAATATATATAAATAAAGAAAGAACATTTCTCTTTTCTGTACAAAAAAAATGTGCAAATACTTTTTTAATCTATTAAAACAAACTTTACAATGTTTTCATTTTCTGTATATTGGTTTAATAATTAAAAGCAAGATCAATCTTTTTCAATTCTTTCAAAATTTTAGGTAGTTAAATTATTTGTCATTAAATTGTTTTTTTTTAAGTTCATATAATATAATATTATTTATTAGTACGATAATGAGAGCAAATATATCGTAGCAATTCGTTCAACGGGATGTCCCAAGGGAAGGAGTATCAAAACATTCTTGAAGCTCGTGATTTTCCAGCGCAACATCCGGATTGTCTCGCAATCCCTGTTCGAATAAAAGTCCTCGTGTTCTAGTCGGTTTCCGATGCTGAAGATTCCTTTACGTAAACCGAATTACATCCACATTAAACAGCAGCCATTTCACGTAAACCGTTCGGATTCGAGAATGCTTATCCTTTTTTGATACTTTCTAACGCCATCAATTGCATCTTCTTTTTTTACGCATGACATAAAACGTTCTATACGCATCGCAAAATTGATAACGCAATCGAAAGCAGAATCACTGTGAAAAAAATTACGCTGACACTATATTTCATACTCAAATGTACGAGCGATCAATAAATAATGGAATCTGCTATTCGCATAGATTTGATGTTCTTTGGATACACGAAGTACTGCGCGATATTTATATTTCCGGATATTGCTTTATTTACTGCTGTAGGATAAAAATGTTACTTGCGATATAAACCGCGACAGCAAACTGATTTTACGTGTCTCGAATAGGCGAATACAACATTATATTGTTGCTATACATTTATATTAATTTTTGAAACAATCGTGATCGGTACAATAGCTAGAAAAGTGAATCGTACGAATCATTGTTACTTTAAGAAAAGAACCTATATTATGTAATTACAATCGCATAAAAAAATGTTTTACTCACGCCGTTAACTGTTAATGGAGTCGTACGTTCGTTAACTAATTAAGCTGATGTACAAAGATGTATCTTTAAACGATTGACTACTTAACTGTAATATATTTAATCGTGGATAAGACTATAATATTATTCTTTTTATATAAATAAATAAAAAAAATAGATAAATGAGTAAAAAGATGGTTTTGTAAATATCACATGAATAATTAAATATCGTTAATAACTAAGTGCTGTTAACAAAATTGAATATATCAGTGTTGCCAAGTGCCTTGGAAGAGATGAATGTTCCGGAACATCTCAGGATTCTTCTGTCTCGGGGCGATAGGGTGCTGCGTGCGTAGTCAACGTGGGGCTGTTACGCTGTGTCTCGGCGTCATAAGTATTGATCCACGTGGAGAGCCGCTACGTGAATGGGTTATGGCTGTCTCGTACTATTCCACAGAATTTCGTACAGTCCTCTCTTCGTTACACAAGTTCACCATCTCGCCTCGTGATCTCGATCTCCCACTTAGCCAAAAGCTTTTTGTATTTCGCCGTTCGTCATGGCACGATATTCACCCCCACGTGTTACGTCGCTGCGGTATCACGCATGACGCAAGTGCTATACTTATTTGTTATACTACTGATGTTGGTTTTCAGCCTGCGTGCGAAGGTAGAAATTATTTTTATTACACGCATTATGCGAAGGGTGTCGAAGAGTTTAATGTATGCGTGTCTTTTACAAAGAATATGAATTTTGTTTAGCTGAAGATGAAGTATCTATATTTTTTTCTTGTCAAAAAAAACGTCCGCATCAAAAATGTAAATGACTCTGTAACTATCGCGTAAAAGGGAAAAAAGATTTTATAGCTTTAGGAGTTAACTTAATTTTGTTAAACTGTATATTCGAAGTATACGATATATTTCTATTGATTTTTCCCGCTTCTCGAGATAAGTCGGAAGGATTTCATATTTTCAATAATATCTTCATTTTCCAAAAATCAAACTTACTAATTTTCTCAGAGAATTACAATTTTTCTGTAACCTTTAAATGAAGTAATAATTTAACTCGATGTATTTTTGTGTAATCTATTTCTGTTCTTTATGCATCCCTCTGTTTTAAGGGTTTCACATACGTATATTGTCGCTCTTAATAGTTAGCGTATTAGCATATCTAGCGAGTCCTGCATTTTGGCATTGCGATGGTATGAGGTAATGAAGTTAAGTAGTTTAACTAGAAGCAGTACACAATAAATTGTCTCGTATAATTGCGTTGCCCGTAGCATCAGTATAATTGCGCATCTATGAGGTGAGCATCGTATTACATGGTATTAATATAAATATGAAGTACCTCGCTTATTATGCGAGAAAGAAACGTCAATCATATTTTCATGAATGTGAAACTGTGAATATAGGAAAGTATTTAATTGACTAATTTTGCGATTTAACCTTTACATTAAACCCATCTTCAAGAGAAGAGTAGTGACGGTAC
Organism: Solenopsis invicta; assembly: GCF_016802725.1. NCBI lineage: Eukaryota > Metazoa > Arthropoda > Insecta > Hymenoptera > Formicidae > Solenopsis > Solenopsis invicta. The sequence continues at coordinate 800,836 of NC_052665.1, forward strand.
ATTTTTAGGTTGTATATACATACGTTGTTAAATATCAGGAATATCGGTTTAAAGAATGATATATTAATTATTTGACACGCAAAAATTATTATATAATTTTCAAATATATTTTAATCGTGTTTCTTTTTGTTTCTTCTCTCTCTCTCTCTCTCTCTCTCTCTCTCTCTCTCATTAATTTTATTATGACGGAAGATCAATTGTACACGTCGTTTAGGAATGAGCAGACATTGGTAATAAAAAAAATGTTGTATATATTTTTTTATTTTTTAAATTATTTAGTTTGTATTCACTAAATAGTTAATATAAACCAAAATATAAAACGTAATATTTTATTTGTACGTTAAACTGTAAAAAATGACGCTTGCTATCTACAAATAACACAATTTATCTTTCTACATTGGAAAAAAATTTGTTGTCTTCTTCATTTCAGACAAATCCGTGCGATTGTACAAATCAAGACACAGTATTCGATTTAGAGAAATATGGACTCTATTTCGACAAGATTCGAGTACTCTTTGTGCCTACTCTGGAATATAGAATCCGTTCTTTGTTAAAAGAGTTTGTGTACAGTACAAATTCCCGATGGGTCAAGAAATTTCCATATTTGAAGAAATTTGTCGATGCAATAATTATGTGGAAAGATCCTCTGAGCAGAGTGGCCGAATACGACGTCGGTACGATGGAAGAAATTATGAGAAATACCGTCAAACACATGATAAAGGATGATCTGATCACTTGCTTTCTGGATTCTGTCATTTTGCACAATAGATTGAATAAAATTTCTCGCGAGTTGGACGCATTGGGCATCGAAAACAATGTTTTAAGGGGCTTGAACGTGCGGGATTTTGTCAACGAGCGAGACTACTTGCCAGATCGAAATTTCGTCACGTATGTGTTACGAGAAAAATATTTTTTCTCAACAATTAAAAATGGACTACGTCAAGTATCGACGGTTGAATAATTTATCAAAAATTAACAATTTTAACTTTGATAAAAGATTATTATTATTTTTTTACTTTTTTATGTTTATTCGTGAATTTCGCTGATGTTGTGTTTTTTATCGATTATCGCGTAAAATTATATCTACTGAATTTTATTCGATAGGGATTTCAATACTACAACGGATTGTAACGAAAATTTGAACACGGTGCCCTGCGATACAGAAGGATCAATCGAGTGTAGAGCTGTCAAAGTGTTGGCAAAAAACGTCGATGATAAAAGTACCGAGCAATCGGCGCGGTCAATAACGTCAGAGATGAATCAAGAATATCAACGAATTCTTGACTCGAATAGAAGTTTTCTTGAACAAACAGATAGTTTGGATCATTATTCTACGTGCGTCATAATTGAGTCGCAAAACGATAGTGCTAATAAAATAAACAGATCTTTTAATGAGAAATCTTGCAACGCCGAGCCAAGGAAGATACGTAACAGCTTGAAATTGAAGATAATTGTTCATAAGATATATCTGAAAGATAATGAATATTCAGCATTCCTAAATTTTAATGTAACTCGCTTATCTTTGCCTTGTAAACCGAGCGATTTAATCAATCGAATTTTCGAAGCTGATCCATCTTTAGCCGAATCTTGCTTGATCGTGATGAAGCGAAAGTTTGAAGACAGCATGTACAATGTTTCCTCGTGTCTCAACAGCGTTCTCGAGAAATTAAATATCGAGCTAACAAAAGCGTTGTGTCTCAATTGCGAAATATATCCTGGATATATAGGTTTCAAACTAAAAGCTGGCAACGTCAAAAAATACCTCTTTGTTGCGAGAGTACCGATTTGTCAGAGTATCCAGAAATGTACGATTCAACAAGATTTCTCCGTTTTGTCTTCTAGCTCAAGTTCGTTTACCGAAACGAACGAATCGAAACGTTTTGAACAGTGCAAAGACGTTAGTACGAATGTTAATGATGCACTTAAGCATATTGATGCGGAAACTGAAAAGTTTAACGTACACTGTTCACAATCGGATTGCAGCTTCGTAGAAGGCACGATGATAGATGTGTCGCAAAACGAGACAGAAAATAGCAATGAAAAAAAGATTGTACCCACGTATACTGAGGACAATGTAGAAATGCGTGGAAAAAGAGCTTTCGAGTCAAATAATAAAGTTACAAAAAATGACGCGTTTACGCAAGTGGCGAACAATGCAAATTGCGTGTGTCCATCACATGAAAACTTCGTGGAAATGAACAAAGAAACTGAAGACGTTCTTAGTAACAAAGATTTGGACAGCTTCTCGCAGACTACAGGCACCAATGAATGCGATTGCGCTTTTTGCTCGAATAAAAAATCGAATCTAGAAAACGCAGTCTGCAATATTAATACATGCAGTATTTCTTCATTCGTGGAAAATTCAGAGTATGACAAACAGTTAGTAGAATTAAACTGTAATCGTTTCTCGAATAACAATATCAATACGATCGATAAGCGCTTCGATAGACGGGAAAATGCGAGCTCGTTGAATTCGGTGAAAGTGGAAACTGAATGTAACTCGTGTGATTCCTGCCGATGCGTCGATATCCTAGACGTCGCGCTCTTTAATAATACTTCTAAAGACAATATTGTCTGTACCTTTGAAACATCTCAAAATGATTTTGAATCACTGAAAGCTCGACGTGCAAACTATTCCAAATTTACGCAAATGTCATCTAGAAACAGCAATTTGCTAACGATTTCGGTTCAAATGCCTAGATCAGAGATATTGTCGAAAGAAATTGTTGAAAGGAACGTGGATACATGTCCGCGAGCAGTTTGGTTGACATCTAACGATGATGAAAATATATCCACCGTCATGGAAACAGGCGATAAATGCTCAAATAAACTAGCAAATCTTTCTACTCATGCTTTAATTGTTTCCAATAAAAGAAATAAAAATCTTCCCGATACAAAAAAGGAAATTTTCGATATGAAAGATGGAGCGCAAGATTTGGTCACATCTGCGGAAAGATTTTCTGCGTCGAAGAAAAGATTCCGATTCAACGGAGACTCAAGAAGCTCCGGTATCTCTCTCTCGACAGGAGAATGTCTACGCGCGGAAAATTCTTCGATGTATGCGACATCCAGCGTATCGCTATACTGTCATTCGATCACAACGAGTGAATTCGAAATATGTGACGGACGAGATGAATTCCAAAAGTTTGATAAATCAAAAACACTGTCGAAGCTCCGCGGACACGGATACGCGAGATCACGGAACGGTATTCGTAACATATCACCTACAGCAATCAAACATAGAACGTCTAGCAAATATTCAAATAATTATTCTGCGAAAACGCCGCAAACGATACTCGCGATGACAAAGTTTCGCAATTCCATCGACAAAATAAAACGTCTGATTCGCGCGAAGCTAGAAAGAATATTGTTTAACAATAAAATGAGCAATAACAATGAATTGGTCAAAACTTGTTGGAGAAATAAAGAATCTTCTAACGATGCTAGAAGAAAGAAGAGTAGCAGAGATGTAAGACAATGATAATTCCTGTTAAAAATATTTTCTTTACAGAGAATTATAAATTTAACACTTTCATGTCAATGTTTCCTATACAGCACAGAACATTGCAGCAACATTGTAGCAATGTTGCAATGTTGCAATTACAATGCAATATTGCAGAGATATTGTAGAAACATTGCAACGTTGAATGTTGAAGTGCAAATATTTTTTCAGTATTGAATCTATGTTGATTCTTTTACATTAGATATTAGACGTTGCTGCAATGTCTCATTAATATTGTATCAATCTTTCACAATGTTGCTGCAATATTGGCAATCTTGAGATTAAATATTGCTGAAACGTTGATGCAATATTAGTGTGCTGTATGGCTTTGTATTTAATATTTGTTAATTGTTTTTATTTTTGATTTTGGAAATTAAAAATCTGCAATTCATAATTTTTCAAATAAGTTTTATATTAATTTATCTTTTTTTTTTTTGCAGAGTTACAGCATAACTTCATGCTCGACTTGTAACTGCTACAAGCAAGGTTATATATCTACATCTTCTTGCGTATCTTCGAACATGATTTTATCAATCCGTAGAACAAAAGGGAAGAGAAAAAGTAAAGAAGAAAATATAAAATTTCGCGACCATAGATTGGTCAGTGGAAGCAAGGCCTTGTTGAACTCTCGCTCGATCAAAAGTTCTCCGCGGTCATGTGATTTGCTAACTTGTACAATTGAAGACATAGAAAAGCGAAAATTTAATAGAAATAATCGACCCAGATATAATAGGAAGGAACAAATTCGAGACGTTAGAAGCTGCAATAGAAACTCCCATCAATGCGACTTAAAAAATTCAGAGATAAGTGTAATGATTTCTTCTCGATCGACCAAAGTATCTCTTACCGAGAATAATTCGAAATATTTTAAACGTTACATGTGCAAACGGCAAGAAGAGACATGTAGTAATAAGCGCAGGAATAATCAATATCAAAATAAACAGGTGCGGCACGAATATGAACAATATGGGAACAAGAACAAATATCAAGATTTACCAATTAAATACTCTGACAGCAATGAATCTTTAAAAATGTCATTATTACACGGAGAAAACGCTGAAAACGTAGATAAACAATTTTATGATGCATCAAAATTAAGAAATACAAAAAAATTTGCATCTTTAAGGAAGAATCAACAAATATTTAAAGATACGTGTGATAGTTTCGATGATAATTTACGCAAGAGACGTGTCTTCGAGATTTTGGCCGATGCCTATAGCGATTACATGGATGATCTCGACCTAGATTTTAAATTAAAATTGTTGCAATACGTAGAGCTTTGCAAAAATGTCAAACGTTCCTTGATGAGGACTTTACGATCGGATGGCGTTTATGAAGTTAGCACGACGTCGGTATCTGGTAGCGATTTGTGAAAGAATTTGATTCATTGTAATGTTGATAATCTCGCATTGATGTCGCCACGAAAATGATATTATTATAAAAATATATCATTAATATGACGCACAATATTTTCAACATTAAAAGCTTTTTCTCCTTAACCAACGTTACTGAAGTGTCTTTTGTTCAACGTCGCCTTCTATAAATTTATGTTTATACAAAATAACGATCATTCTTAAAATAGCAATCATGTTAAATGCGTTAATGTGCGCTAAAACAAAAATAAAATGCAACGATTACAAAATGCGAAGAACTATCCGATGTCAACTTTATGACAAAACTATTTAGTGCGACTTGTATCTCAAACGTGTTAGTAAAGGCAAAATACATTGTTGAAGATGTTGAATAAAAATGTTGTATCATTATTTTATAAATTTCACAAAGAAAAAACTAAATAAGATAAAAATGAACGAAATCAAAAGTACTTCTCTCTTTTTTATAAAAGTTATAAATAAAGATCAATTTACATATTCTTACCTCATGAAAAAATATGAAAGTAATCATCTTTTCCTCGTTAGATTTGTCACAAGCGATGAACTTGTCGGCAAATCAATTCTCCCCTTTATGGATTAAATTATATTCCCGCAAGCGTTCGTTGGCACGTTAGGATGATAGTGAAATCCGAGTTATTTAGGGCAACTTCGATGAGAAGATAAAGTATTGTACCAACCATTGAGAACAGCATCCGTCCCTCCGGGCAGATCGATAATTCCTGGCAACCACCAGAAAGGGTGTCTACCCCCGATTGCTCTCTCTGTTTGTAACAATGCAAGTTGGCTACCAAATCTGAAGGAGTATTCTTCAAAGGAGGATATGTATATATTTTTTTAATTTTTGGATTTTTGTCATGGAAGATTTAATTGAAAATAACTGAAATTTTAGATACCGAGGAACTACTTATCTCAATTTTAAAGTCAGTTTTAAATATTCAAAAAGACCTAAAGTCAATACTTGTGCAAAATTTTGAAAATTTTTGTCGCTTATGTCAATCTATCATAATTCTTGACTTTAACGGAAAATTTATCGTTGTTTTAAATTTTTAAGTTTAATTTGCTGAATAAGTTTTAACGAATTAAAAAAGGATTATATTGTAAAAATTTTAATTTTATTGTGTAATTGTTAACTGGAATTTTTAATTGTGTGGTTAAAAGTTTTTTATTTTCAGTCGTTTGTAATTTGAAACTTGAACAATAAACTCCTTACCAATCAATCTAAAATTAAAATTGGAACGTTTGTTTGAATACAATTTAAATATTATTTTTATAATTTTCTAAACTTTTCTACACTTTATAAAAACTGATAAACATGTATTAAATTTTTGAAATAAACAACAAAATTACTTGGCGATAAAAATATGGTAACTATACGAGGAGCTTGTTCTCATCTCCCACTTTACAATATTAAAACATGTATCAAAAAGCCAAATCTGGCTAATTGCTTAATTTGATTATCAGTCTGTCAGAGAGCTGAATGATTCTCTAAATAACAGGGCAGAATTTCGGCATACCGACATGCGTGTATTATCCGGCAGTTAATACATCAACTTTAACAATTCTTTTTTCGTGCGTGCTGTTTTGTTACTGCAAAACTTTCGGCCGGGGTGCATGGAAAGCTCCGCCTGGGGTCGATCTAAAGGGGAGTGTGATCGCTCGTGATTGGCTAGTGATATCGATGCGTCGTTGCCGAAGAACCAATCGCGTCGCAGCGTCGAGACGCGCTGACGCTGTGGCCAGAAATCAACTTGGTTGCCGCCACCGCCACCACCGCCACCGCCGCCGCCGCCGCCGCCGTCGACGACGACGACGACGACGACGACGACGACGACGACGACGACGACGTCAAGCGACGTCGACGACGTTCTTCGTCGCGTACCTCGCGCTACCGTTACCCAATCCGCTCGTAATTGTATCTGGACTTAATTATTGGTGAGTCCCGCGATTTTTCTTAATTGCTTCCAGTATTCGCAGTTAATACTTCGTTCAAGTTTGAAAAATCACGAATTATGATACCATTTTGCTTACAAGCAAAATCGGAGACAATCCTCTTGTGTAACCCCTGTGTCTTCGAAATGGAACAAAATTTGGAAACTCTTTACCAAACGGTGAAATGATGAAATCGTTTATTTGCTGGTGGTGAAGATGATTGTGAGATTTTGGTGAAGTGTGTCATGTTTTTTTGTTTCATTTCAAAAACAAAGACTTGCACTTGAACTTTTTAATTAAATCATCTCTTATTCGCACATTTTTTAGTTCGGACTAAAATCGAGAAAGAGATTCTATAAGATTTTGGAATTAAAGAAGAATAGAATTGAGAAAAATTATAACGAAGCCGTCTATTTCTTTTATTTTCTATCGATAAGATAATCAAAAAAATTACCCTTAACATATTTGCCTCGGATGGAAATTTCTTATTTAAAAAATTCCACGTGAATAAAACAAATCGCAAAGTGATAATTTTGTTTGTGACTGTGTTTGAGATTTTTAGAGCGATCTGAGTTAGCGATTTAACAAAAAATGTCTGACTTTTGTGAGATTATTGGAACATGTAGCAAAACATTCTATTAGTGCCGATTGTAATTTGTTCAGATACACAAAATCTATCTTGTGATGATTGGAGTAGTCGCGAGTATTAATGCTCCTGATGCTTTTTATACCGTCATAATGAATTCATTTAGACCTGATTTGCACAAGTGCCCAAGGCTGTGAGATGTCAGCGCTCGTTTACCCCATTCTTACGTCGATTAACTGCAAATTGAGTTTCTGTTTTAATTAAAATTCTCTTTGACTATTTCGCGGCAAAAATTCTTCCCTTGTTGACGCCCTTTATTATTTATTCATGAAAATGAATATATCTCGCTTTTTCATGCATCTCCATTATCTTTTATATATTTTATTACTTTATTATATTCTTCAAGCTTTAGAAAAAAATATGTATTATGAGAAAATATTAACTGCAATGTTAATCGCGTGAACATATTCTACCATCATTCATATGTCTTTGCTTCCAGTTGTTCACGTCGTCGTCGTTAAAATAAACTGTAGATTAATTCTTTTTCTTCTTCAACAAACAATGTGAGAACAATTGTTATGATTTTATCTAAATCCATATTTTACGTTTCTAAAATGTATTATTAATAACGGAAAACATATGAGGCGCGAAGTCATGTTGTAGAACACGAGAGTGCCGAATGTCGCTCAACGTCCATTAAGTTGAGTCAGCGCGTCCCATATACTCATCATTCCACCCTAATTCGTTAACACGTACTGTGCATTTTAGTGTCTTTTGTCTGTCACGTGCCATTTTAATATCCGAGAGCCATTGTCCTCCGATGCGCCTCTTTACGATCGGCGCAGCACCCCCCGGTAACGATTTTTACAGACTGCACACTCCATCATGCAATGATAACGATTATAATCTTTGACGAGATTATTACAATCGTAGGCAATCGTTGAAACACAAAATAATGCCAAAAGAACATTTTTTTAATATAAATTTATGAGAGATTCTTTAAATAAAAGATATATATTAAAATATTATAAACATAGAAGTTAAAATAGATATATGACATGATTTGTAAATACATTAAAGTTTTGCACGTTATGAAAAATATAAAAATTATTTTTAGTACTCGTATAATTGTACATTTAAAATTTATACATAAAAACATCAAACATCTGGATTATTCTGGATTACCTTGATTTTCTAACTTAAAGTACGAGCTAAATCGCTAAAAATTCATCTTCCTTTATATCTTCTTTTAACACACTGTGTCTTAATTAAGAATAAATTCAATTAAGATTTTACGATTTAACCGAGATGCGCCTACGACAAACTTTAAGTGAAAAATATGATCTCGGTGTACGGTCGGTGAAACGTTTCTTCTCACAGTTTTCTACCCTCCGAAGATGCTCCCTCGAGAGTTCGAGGATTAGGGGTGGAGAGACTACCACTCCAAATAAACACTCCTACCCGGATTCCCCCTGTGCCGTTCTGTAGAGATACTCTATATAGATATAGTAGATCTTTCTGAAAGAGACTGTAGGTGACCAAAATATAGCAGCGTAACGATCATTATTTTTAAGATACTAAAAGCATCGATACTTATCAAATCTTTGATTTTAATATTAATTTTAGAAATTGTCATAAACATATTTTCAAACTTGCGCTTAATATTAACATTTAAATTACTTTCTTCTACATTTTTGTTTAACGTATCTTATTTATAAATGAATTACACTTTTTTATATATTGGATTTTATATAAAATAACTATGTATAAATTAATTTGTCTTATAATTGTCTTGTATCACAGGGGCTGCCAAATAACATCGCAATCTTACAAGAGCACGAAGCAACCCCAATAATTGGAAAATGTCCGGATTCGTAGCGGCGGGTCTCGTAGCCTTCGACTCCTTGAAGACGAAAGCGACACTGAAATTATCCGAGTAACAAATTTCATACATTTATAGCATATTTAATTGACATATTGATGGAGCATGTTAATATTTATAAATATTTATATATAATATTCTTTTCTCATTTGTATCATTACGTCATGAATGTGATTAAAGAATTTAATTAAAGAAACGCATTATCTAAAGAAAGTGATTAAAAGTGATTAAAAGTTTGTTGTTTAAATGTGTGTGAAAATAATTTATTAAAAGGACATGTACTTTCTGTAGATTGAGAAGAAGAGGAGACAACACCGGTTACGAGGAGTTCGAACCTTCGTGCGAGGGTAGCAAAGACAATAGAGCATTCGAGGATGAAAGGGGATATAGGGCGCAGCCTTCGTTGGATTCGCTTCCGGAGCCAGAAAGACCACCATTACGGCATATCGATACTTATTGCATGCCAGAATGTCCATGTCTATCAAAAAGGTACACCATCGCGACGCTAGCTTGTATAGGTAAGAATAGACAATCAATTAGCAATTTTATTATTCTAACTTTATGTTGCTTACGCTCTACTCTAATTTCTATCCTATATCACTATGAAAAAATTTACTCTTTCATTATAAAAATTTCTAAATGAAGCGAGAATAGGTTTCCACAATTTCGTAAAATAGAAAAAAATGTTATATTATCATAAACAAAGATGAAATTTTTCTTTTATTATTCTAATTAATCATATCTTTTAGGATTCATTATTTCATTCGGTATGAGATGCAACATGGGTATGGCCAAGCTAGTTATGAAAAACACCACGGAAGGTGAAAATAACACTTTCAAGTTTAATTGGACGGTCGGCGTGGAAAGCGCCCTTGATTCGTCATTCTTCTGGGGTTACCTGATAACGCAAGTACCCGGTGGTTTCCTCGCGTCATTATATCCTGCTAACAGGATATTCGGCACGGCCATCGCGATATCGTCATTTTTGAACTTGCTAGTACCCGGTGCGCTGAAGGTAGATCCTATCCTTGACATGTGTGTACAAGTGCTGAAAGGATTAGTCGAGGTAAGTAACTTGAAAAATTGCACCAAAAGTTAAAGAATAAAATTAGAATGCTACACAGAAAATAAATATCAAATCAAGAAAATTCATTGTTTCTTATATGTATAAGTAAGAATATAAAATCGGATAAAGTTCCGAAAAGGTGGACCTTCCGATTTGGTATACTATTGTATTTTGATGCGCTAATTACGAATATGATAATAAAAATCACCGACAAGGTCATCTTCGAGATAAAAAATTTAAAAAAACTTGAAAAATATCGGTTGTTCAATATTATTTTGATAAATATTGATTTTATAAAAAAATGTTTCAAATAAAAGTTATAGCTCTTGAAATAACACATTATTGATGTATTATACATTTTTTGCACAGAACTAATAGTTTTCGAAAAAAATAAGATAATATGAAAAATACTAGCTTTACGTGTGGAACTTCAATACTTTAGTTGTTATAATAGAAAAACTGTTTAAAAATGTGTTTTCTTTTACTTTCAGTACTGTTTTGTGTGAAAAGTAAACGCTTGAGCGGGGAAGGGACTCCGCTCCTCCCCCGCACCCCTTCCCCGATTAACCCAACTCATTGTCAATTTAACCACGTTTTGCATGAAAACAATGTTTCTTTACTTTTATTTTTTACAAAATATATATAATTAATATAACAGAACAAATATATACTTTATTTTGCATAATTACAAGCATGCGCTACTTAAAAGTATGATTACGCGTATATCGTTGTGATTACGAAAATTATGCATAGAAGCTTTATTGTAGACAATTTCAAGAACTTTATTTTTTATCTGACACTTTTGTCTTGGAAATTAATATTTTCTGAGATATATGTAAAAGAATTAAAAAAACCTGTAGGTTTTTATCTTGATTTTTGACCTTGAAAATAACCTTGTCGGTGTTTAGAATATTATCATATTCCTAATCAGCGCACCAAAATACAGTAGTATACCAATTGGCAACCAAATCAGAGGGTTTATCTTTTCAAAACTTTACCCATAAAATCTTCTTGGAAAAATTTATAATCTTAAACAGACATAATTTGCTTACATGAAAAGAAAAATTGTCTTCATGTAAGCAAATTATGTCTGTTTAAGATTACAAATTTTTCTAAGAAAATTTATATTCTTGCTTATATATTGAAACAATGAGTTGTTGATTTAATACTAAATTTTTTTCTGTCTGTGTGTGTGTGTGTGTGTGTGTGTGTGTGTGTGTGTGTGTGTGTGTGTGTGTGTGTAAAATATTTTTTAATCAAGAATTTATTGTATACGCTTTTCTCAGCTATAATATATTTGTAATACACCTTATTAAAATTGTTATCTCTAATTTAAAAAAAAAACACAATTAATAATTGAACAATAGGCTAATGAGAGTCAACAAATAAAAGTGCTCAATCACAAGTATTAATATTAAATCATTTATTCATTCTAAACTACAAACGAATGTTTCGACTTGCTTTGGAGTCATCTTCAGCGTATAAAAAATGATTTATCCAATTGTTAATTGTGTTTAAATTTCGAGAGTCCGGAACTAATTAATTGTCCAATTAAAATGTTGAACTTCATTTAATTACACAAGGATTGTTTCATTTAATTAAGCTTAAAATAAGATGTAATAATTAATAAAATTATGATTAATTGACATTGCTGAGATAGATGAAAAGTCATAGATATCTTTTATTCTAATCATTTTGCTGCAATGGTACATTATTAGTAGCCGATTTTTACTTTTTGCGCAGGGTGTTACATATCCAGCGTGTCATGGTATTTGGAAACATTGGGCACCGCCTTTGGAAAGATCGCGTCTGGCCACATTAGCGTTTTGTGGATCGTATGCTGCAATGGTGATAGGTATGCCGCTTTCTGGATACCTGAGTTCCTGGTTTGGCTGGCCTGCGTCGTTTTATTTCTACGGTAAAAAGATTTCTCGCGTTTTCTCAATCGTATCAGTAGAGAAAAGAATAATTTATGTTGTCATAACAAATTATTATATTATGAGCAACGCAGAAGGTTTTATTATAAATATTAATTTTGTTAAATTTATAATATACTTAAAGTTTTGCCATAATAACAGGTTGAAATCTTGTTTATCACAGCAACAAAACACAATTATTAAAAGTAGGCTTTCTGTTTCAGAAGCAAATACACTTTTTTACAAACAAATTTGCTCAACAAAAAAATTCTGTGGAAAAATTATGTTCTAACAGTTATGACGGCACAATTTAATTGCTCTTCTATTAAATACGTAGTAGCAAAATTTTTTTATTCCGTGCAACCGCAAGAGAAAATGTTGTATTAATAGATACAACTTTTAACGATGAATTGTAGGTATCTGCGGTTTGATTTGGTATTGCGTCTGGTTGTGGCTAGCCTTCGAAAAGCCGGCGAAACATCCCTGTATTTCGGCTCGCGAGTTACGTTACATCGAGGATTCGCTCGGACAAGGGCAAGTGCAAGCACCCATGCCCACTCTGGCGACCACTCCCTGGCGCAAGTTTCTCACGTCGATGCCCGTATACGCCATCATTGTTGCCAATTTTTGTAGATCATGGAACTTTTACCTTCTGGTACTCTTTCAACCGCGTTTCATGCACGAGGCTTTTAAAATGGAGCTTGTCGAGGTAAATACAGTAAACACAATTTCTTCTCGATATAAAACAATTATACGTAATATAACACGTTGTTACTATGAAAATGAGAAATAATACGCTACTTTGTCTAAATCCAAGTGTAAAATAATAATCTCTAAATTGAACATTTGGACAGACCGGACTGATTGGATCGCTTCCGCATTTGCTAATGACGATGATTGTACCTTGCGGTGGATTGCTGGCGGATCATCTTCGGAAACGTGGCATCATGTCAACGACAAATGTCAGGAAGGTTTTCAACTGCGGTGGTTTCGGTATGGAAGCGCTCTTCTTCCTGGTGGTGGCCTACGCGACGACATCCGAGAACGGAACCGCAGCTACGGTCGCTCTCACGTTCGGCGTCATGTGCAGCGGCTTTGCCATTTCTGGTTTCAACGTCAATCATCTGGACATCGCGCCAAGATACGCCAGTATCTTAATGGGTATGTCCAACGGGATTGGCACCATCGCCGGTTTGTTGGTTCCTATTTTTGTGGATAATATCACGGTAAAAAAGGTACGACGAAGAATATACTTTTTCGAATTATAAATTTAATGGTATCTACGAATTAAGATAATTGACAAAAATTTCTTTTTTAATTTTGTGCCAGGATTCACACAGTTGGCGAAACGTTTTCATCACAGCTGCGTGTGTTCACTTTTTCGGAGTGACGTTCTACGCCATTTTCTGTTCCGGCGAGTTGCAACCTTGGGCCGATCCCACTACGGAAGAACAAAAAAGTTGGAATGCCATGGACGAATTTGGCCAGACAAAACCGCCCGTTCCACCTCCGCCAAGAACTATGCAATCTGAATTTATAGTAAGTCTACTCAAATTATTATTATTAATTATTCACAATGAATATCACTTTGTCGCAGATTCGTTTGAATCATCGCCATTTCATCCTTTATTAGATATCTAATACAGTCTACTTGAGAAAAGATTTTTCTGTATCCTTAAATATGTATTCTATTTTTTTTTGCAATAAAATTGAGACTGAAAGAACAACTATCTCTTTTCAGAAACAACCGTCCGGAGATGGAAGTGCCACTGACAATTGGAATACTTACGAGCAGCCACCGGCTGAAAATCATTTGTACGCACGACAGGACAGTAAGGGAGCGGTAATAAATTATGGCTCGACAGAGACCAACGACAGCAATCCATTTCACTCGACGAATCCGTTCGCCAGAGACGTTAACACGTCTTTCGTACAACCACCAGCAACGGATGACTACACGCATGACATCGTGCACAATCAGCAGTGGAACTGAGAATGGTCGACCACCGGATAGAAGAATTGGATACGAGAAGAGCAGACTGCTTCCCCGAGGTTGTAGAGCATTCGTATCGTTAGTTGTCAATCCTGTACTGGTTCCTCAGACATGCCGCACATCTTCATTAATCAATTAACAAAGTTCGCGGAATTGAGGCTAATAAATTAAAAGAACACAATTATTTGTTTTTCTCTTTTCGAAAAAAATTAATTTTAAAAAGAATTAATGACAATTTAATATACAATTTGAAATAATATTAAATTCACGACATCGTCTCGTTTTATTTAATCTGAGCAAAAGTCAAAATAATCATCTTGTGATAATATCACAAATTTATGAGATTTTGTTAAAAAATCAAGAATACAACTTGGAAATAATTGGAAATCATTTTCAATAGTAATAAAATTGTTTATCATCAATTAAATCTAATTGTGCCATGTCTGAGGACCATATATAAATAAGAATTCAAGTAGCATGGTTTGGAATTTTGCAAGGACGAAGGACGTGCAAAGTCCTTGTGCAAAATATCAAAATGAAGGAAAAGAGATACAATTATTTCTGTTGAGCGTAATACCTAAGAGTGCAGAGAATGGCGCTGTGAATAACCATCGGAATAATTCGAAATGATGTAAAAGAGATTTCGCTACGTTGTGAAATTAGCGAAACAGATTGGCAGGTGAACTGCTATTTATTTACTTTGTCACAGACACGCATTCATGACACAGCACATGGCGTTGTGTGTGGCAAACGACAGAAAGTGGGTACATGTGCATTTGGTCATTAAAAAAAAAAAGACAATAAGTCACTCGCTGCAAACGTACCTAAAAAAGGATCTTAGGATCGTTTTTCTCGTTCAAAAAATTCAGCGGGGGAAAAAACACTTTCTATCTCTATTCATTTGTCTTCGTATACTCTTTTACTCTTGAAAGTAAAAAGAAAACAGAGAATCGACCAGAAAATTTGAAAGTGCATTTTGTCTAATATATAATTAGTCGTGTTTGAATTCATATGTTTCGAACATTTAGAGACTGAAGTCCATTGTTAAGTCAAGTTGCGTGCAAATTGCAACGCGATAACCGACCGTTTTAACTCTTTTCGAACGTATCCGGATATTTCTTTAATTTAGAGAAATACTTTAGAACATCGAAAGTCCCCAAGAAATTCTTTCAACTATATAAAATTTTGAAATCTTTTTATTAGGATATTGATTTGTCATTAAAAAAAAAGGATTATAATTGTAAGTTGCCACTTATCAGAGCGACGAGATCTATGTCCTAAAGTGACAATAATTCAAACCTTCGCGAGACAATAATTCTCTTCGTGGACAATAATTAACAGCGAGGTTTGAGGAAAAATGGTAATCGTGAAAGATCTCAGTGCGCGCGACATAGCTCAATCACTGAAACTTTTAGGTATTCCCCGTTATCCGTATGTGACGTGTTTAGTTATTTACGCGAAATAATAGAAATATAGCAATAAAGGCGGAAGATTACGCGAATCAATATAACATATGACGTAAATCGCTTATCGGGAATGAAGTTATGCATAAATATGCGATATCTTTACGCACACACAGATTACAGTACAATTTGATCTACGATAACGACGGTAATATCCATACAGCGCAGATATTCGGAAAATATTTTTAAATACCCGTTAGGCATGCATCTAAATTGAAGCATTCAATTTTTTAAATATTCCTTAACTTTCTGGCATATGCATATTGCAATTTACAAAAATTGGATAAAACTAAAAAGAATTTACCAGATCAAATATACGATAACGCTAACGAAAGTTTAGAAATCTGGAAAAGTATTTAAACATCGAAGAAATATACTTATATATAAATATTTACAGGATATCTATGTTGTATAGATATCATGTAAAGTTAGTGAAAATGTAAAAAAAACGCAAAGAAACAAAAGAAAGGTTAAAGCTATTGATTAATTTTTCATCAACATTTATTGGAAATGAAGAAGAACAATTTGTTCAGAGGATGGTAAAAAAAATGATCATAAATTGGAGCATCGAGTTCTTTAAATGGAAATTTTTGCGCAAATTTTTCTCAATGTCAGAAATAAATTCAAAAACGTTCGCGTAACAGCTTAACTTGAAACGTATGAAAGTATTCGTAAGAAAGTGATAATGAAAGTACCGTAATAAAGTATAATAGCTATTAAGTAGACAAATCATGAAAGTAAATATACAGAGATGAAAGTAAAATTGAGATATAATTTGAAAAATGCATATATATATTATACATTGTCTAGATGTATTTCATATACACACGTATATTACATACACACAGACACACACACATACACGCGCGCGCGCGCGTGTATACAAGTAAATATATATATATGTTCTTCATGATCGCGATGTGCGCGATCATCAAAGATGAGATGGGACACATACAAGGAAACACAGTAAAAAGTACGCGGCATGTTGTACTGAATTCTGCAGGCAAGCAGTAATGAAAATGTTGGACTCTTGAACTGAGTAAGTTCGATTGGCTTCAATTTTTACACCGAGTATAAAAGAGAGCATTCAATAATAAATATACTTGGTGCACAGAATAATATTCTTTGTTCAAAATTGAAATTACTTCTTGAAAAAGATGTCGAGACATAAATATTGAAATTTAAAAAAGAGTTCCTAAATTGATGATTTCTGATTGAGAAAAAAGATTATTTGCAATTTTAAAATTTACTTTAATTCTCATGCAGAAATGTTCATGCTTGTTAAACGCGCATCTGCTATCAAGTTATTTCAAAGCATAGAAGGATGTATCTTATTCTAATCTACAAAATCGAAGCTAACTGATTCAATTGTCTAATAAATCTAAACTAATATGCACACATGCGTATATAAATAAGATATATGATACAATATTTAGCTAATGGCAACGTCGTGATACAAGCGTCGTTGAACGACCTGTGCGTGTGTGAACCTACGAATCAAATAGTCTAGATTTTCCGTCATAGCCACGGAGAAATCCACAAAATTAGTCAATTTATGCGAGACATTTTAAAAATACATATATACCAGTATAATTTATATATATATGTGTCGACATGTATCGTCTCGCATTCTTCATCGATAAATAAGATTATATATTATATATATCATGTATTATTATATACTACAATAAAAAAAAGATATATGTACATGCATATGTACATATATACATATGCGTATGTATGTATGTATGTACATCTCAGGCGTGGCTGTATATTAAATGCATTAACGATAATAATATGTGTGATGATATTTGAGAATGCTCGATTGATGCGCTTCAAAGTATTAATTTTATCGAGCGCTTTACTGTACGACAATAATAATTAAATGAAGGCCTGATGCACGTGTTACAACAGAGCACCAGATTTAGAGTTTAATTATTTGTTTGCTGGTTGCGCGACTTTATTCAATATTAACGAAAAACTTTGGGGTGTTTGAAAATTAGCACAGCTGGTGAACGAGTTTCGATATCTTTTTAGGAAGAAACAAATTTACTTTTTTCATAACATTATTAATTAGATGTACATATAACATAATTATTAATAATGATAATCGAAATAGAATTATAAAAAACATTGAGATACCAATAATTTTTCAAATATCAGAAAAGAAAAGAAATTGCCTTTCTTAAAAATATAAACTTGTAACAAATTTGTTAACATTGAATACTAATAATAATATAATTCATTCGAGTAAATTTTTTAATAATTATTTGTTTTAATAATTATTTTATGTGACTACGCGAGCAATACCTTTTTTCCGATAGATTGTATAGCTTATACCTAAAGTAACAAGATTTTAGAACCAGGAAATTTTCAAGTAAACCTCCGATTAAAGAGCAATCTTAAGCCAATTCTAGTTCAACAAGATTTCGATAAAGAAAAATGTCATTTTAGTTTTTGAAGAAAAGTATCGCCCTCTTCACCGAGTACGCGACTATTACCAAACACTCCGTATACGCAACGGTAATAATCTCGCTTCGTAACATCAGTGACAATACAGGACAAGATAATAAGCAGTCACGATTAGAACACTCGTATTAATGACGACATGAAATGCCGCAACACGCATTTTTTTCACGTGGTGCATCGACCGCAAGCGCTATGCTTTAAAAGAGACGTATGATGATAGAAAGTCGGAAACACTTGCAACACACTTGAAATTAATGATATGCACGTGATAACTGTCATCTAACTGTTGTGCGTTACTGTCGCATCGAGAGAGACGATTCGTTGTTAGGCTAATGTTGGGAAAAGAGCAATTTCAAACCTGGATGGCACGGCAGCGACAATTCACTTGAAAAAGTGGAATACCTTCTCTCACATACAAAATAATATTATTTTTTGCTGAAGATATATAAAAAGAAGGTACAAGGGATGAGAGATTAAAAGTAAAATGTAATAATTTGAAAAAGAATTTTATTTCAATTTTATGAAAAAATTTCTTATTTTTTTTAATACATATATTATTCCACGACACTTATCGTATTTCATTTAACTTAGATATTTAAATTATTCAGGATATTTAATTTTTTCCGATATTTGCATCTTTTGAGTTTTGTTTTTTTTTTTCTTTCTTCCATTTATTTCTCTCTACAATTCATCAATGGCTGCGTTCAGAAAAAAAAACAGCTATATTTATTTATTTCTTTTTCTTATTGTCTACTTTCAATCTTTAATCTGTGCTCTAATCGTGACGTAATAATACGCGAAAAATAATATTACGTTAAGAATACATGTATAAATATATATTCATCATTGTGTATCGCAGTAGTGACTGGCCTAATGTTATTTATGACTTTATTCGCTAAACCAGAAAAAGTTTCTGGACTCGAGATATCTATAAATCATAATTATTATATACGAAAAAAAACTTAAGATAAGTTCTAATGCTGTTCGAACAATAATACTGATACTAATATTTACAAATATACATATATATATTGTATATCTATATATACATATAGCTCCAGTAATAACTTATGACAATAAAGAAACGAAACACGGGGTGGGCCGATGCAAAAAAATAAAATAAAATAAAAAATGAAAAAATAGCAACCAAGATGCAAATCCGAATTTACTCGGAAAATTCAATAATAGATGAAACATACCTAGCGAAAACGATCGTTGTTGCAATATCGTTGCTTACATTAAATGGATTAGCTTTATTTTCGGCACACCCTGTATCACTTTATAACAATTAGCTTTATGCTTCTTCGAGTGCTCCAGAAAATACACAGAAATGGGAGACACACGAGAATGTGATGAAAGTATAACGAGTCATTCAAGAATGTATTGCATTAAAACGTTTCCATATATTTTTGTGAAGAATGTGCTGGATATTTTATTGTTTGACAAAAAATATATATGCATTAAGACAATGTAGATCGTATCATACAGAAATCGTAATAGTTATTATCAAGTCTTTACAATGCAGATGTTATTGATTGAACGATTAAAACGTGACACGTACTAAGTTGCAAAGTTACAGCTACCGTAAATTTGATATCATATCTTTCTCCAATTCAGAATGATAACGATAATGTTGTGATTCGTATGCAATTAATATTGGAATGGAATCGAAAAGTTTGTAACGTTTTTCAATAGCTGCGTGCAGTCGTTGATTATCAAATCGTAACGCCAATTGAAAATAACGTCACACGACACGGGACATCGCAGGGATAGTCTACATATCTCTATGTACATTTGTACATAAATTTATGTATAAATATCTAAACGTTGTTTTTGAATTTCATTTACGCTACGAACTTTTTGTTCCAATCCAATAAAACTCCTCTGAAAAGGAGATCAGATCTCTTGAATAATTTTCAATATATTTTTGGGGATATAAGTTAGGCAGATAATACTACATTGAATATTTTATTACCATTTACACGTAATTATAATTTGTGAAAATTTTGTTATTAAATCAAATTAAATATAAAGTTTTGTGACTGAAACTTTGAAGAATTACAAGGAAAGACATTATATTTATCAATCTGAAGGAGGGCACAAGCAGTCAACAATTTACGGTATGGAACTATTCTCTATACTTGCATACATTATATACATATAATATATATATGTATATATGTATGTATATATGTGCAAAATATATCTTCACGTATATATATACATATATAAATATATATGTATATATATATCCTACGCAATATGTACAATATGTTGTATACATACTGGCATTCATAGTTCGTCACTATTTGTATATCCTCTTAAAAAAATGTAATTAAATAATATTAATTTACATATTTCGATTAAAGCTGTTTACAAAGGTGTATCAATTATTATATTGACAATAACGACAAAAGTTCGTAAAAGAATGAAAGTAATATATTGTAAGTACAATAAATAGGCAATTTTATGTATGTGTATATATACACATATATATACAATATATAATATATAAGCATACTGTAAACGATGAGAAATTCTCAAAAAATTTCTACATTACACAAAATTATACACAGTAACTGAAAATATTAATAGTAGTGCATTCATTTTTTTTTATTATATTTTTAAATATAATTAAATATATAGTCAAATTTTGATATTGTTTTATATATTATTAGGAAGGAGAGGAGAAGAGACATATTCATAATAAATATTGCGTAAAGTTATTTATTGGATATTTTATAATAATGAGAATTTCACATCGGAAATATTAATTGATAAGAGTGTTATTGAACTTTTGATGGCTTGATACTTGAACAAATATCAAGTACATAGATTAGGAAACTCTCTTTCTCATTGTTAACACTTTTATTTGTGGATTTTAAATTTGTAGTTGTTTAATGTACTCCAAGTGATAATCCAAGGAGACTGTTTTGTGTCATGCGCATTGTTTCATCATTCAGAAAAATATTTCTTATGCTTTCAAAAACAATTATATTGTAACACAATTATTACAATCGGAGCAAAGCGCATTACAAATAATAGATTTATGTAATTTATATACTTTTCATACAATCTCCATAATTGTAAATTTATTTTGCTAACAAATGTTGCGTTTACCTTTGTAAAATAATTAATTATTATTACGCAAATGTTAAGTTTTTGTATTGTACACACTGATTGTTTTTCAGTATATCTCGCTGGTTGAGAAATACTGCGTTGGAACTTAGCAGACAATAATACGATGTTAGTTATATATGTGTGTATGTACATGCATACATACATATACATATTCGTTAAAAATGTATAATTATAATTAGGATTATATGTGAATTAAAAGAATCTGCTCTTCCGTGCTGTACAAACACGAGTTGGCGTTAGTAAATAGCGCGCACACGATCATGATTCATGTCTTCGTGTTCAGAATTCTTCAATACAGATTCTTATAAGCATCAATTAAAATTAATAGAGATTTAATCAATTCTCTCCCTGTCCAATTCTAATTTTGGAAAACGGCTGACAGAGTTGATTAAATGCCAATTGATTTTAATTAATATTTATGCAAATGACACATAACAAAGCTAGATGTTTAGAGAAATAAAGCAATTTCCTTTTCATTGTTAAAAAAAAAAAGATTTGTTAATTTTATTTGAAAAGGAACTAGGAATTCTATTCATTGACAAACATCCGTTATTGTAATCTCGTTCTTTTCACGGGATTTGAATAACTATATATTTCAAAAGTGTTTTCTAATCATTTTCTCCAAAACGGGTTGACGCGTCTACAGAACGATGCGAAGGCAAGAAAAATGTATTTTAATTGCTTGTATTAGTAAGCACTTTACTCTGTATTACATGTGTAGCCGCATATTAGAGATTATTGTTACACACGCCGATTCAGTCTGTTTGTTACTGATTATTGCGACGCTAATTATCATGTAAAATATGTATGTAACATTTCAGTGTATTATGTAATTAAAAACGAGAAATATTCTGGCGGCTACTGACAATAAATCGTAAGCCCATCTTTTAAGAACGCGTTTCTCCTGGCTCATTGAATAATTCATGCTAGAAATACCAGGATCCAATAAATGCAACGATTATTGTAAAACTTGCAGTTTTTTTCATTCTTCTCGATACATTGCCGCTTTCGAGGCGAACAACCAGCATATAATCAGTATTCATAAAAAAAAAAAGAATGCAGAATGAGGACGTTGCGGGCAAACCAACATCTTTGTTGAAACAAATCTCACTGATAATTATTTATCCTTGTCCAGCCTTGGAATAGCCATTAAAAGCAAACAAGCACGGGCACGTCCCCGTTCGCATTTACAGCTATCATATAAATTGCTTGTCACCTGTTGCGCTACCATATTTACATATCACACGTACAAAAACACGCATATAATACCAGCATCGTCGATAACTCTTAAAAAAAAATAATAATCGCCTAATTACACAGTAATCTTTTTTTCGTGTATTTAACTTGAGGCTGTATACTGTGATTCTTAAGAACGATCCGAGAGATCTGTCTCACAATTTCCATAAGTAACCGCAACAGTAATTCGCCGCGATAATCATTAAATTGACGCTTCTAATTGCAAGCGATTTCTCGAATTGCGTAAAGCATTGTTTTACAGTAATGTATCATTTAGTTACGTAGAAAGTATTTCCGTGAAACACTTGCATGATAATTAACTCTGTAATTGTGCTACGCATCTCGTGGGATTAATTTATTACGCGCGCGGAAAGATACTTTCGTTATTTCCTAACATGTTCGTAACATGTGAGCATTATGTAAATTTAAACCATATTTTTGACAAGATTGCGTTTCTATAACTTTGAAAAATATAATGAAATCTTCATGACGTTCTTTGTAAAAAAGAAAGCTCTTTTTTTTCAAATAACAATTTTTCCTTTTAGCAAAAGAGAGTAGGAGAGTTTTTCAAATAAAATTCAAGAAATACACAAAGCCTCCCGAAAAAAAGAATTATGAATGATAAAAGTAAATAAAAAGTCCACGTAAATAAATGAAAAGATCTTGATCTACATATGTATATAAGCACTCATCGTCACTATTCATTTTTTAATTAGACGAAACGTTTATCATTACAAAGCGTATATAAAGATATGATATTATCTGATACATAAAATAAAAATAAAAAGTGAATATGTAAAGAAAAGCGTATGCACACGCGTACCATATGTGCGTGTGGCGCGTGTGCAATAGCTGATCCGGATGAGAATCGCTCGCCTGCTCACCTGCTCGCGTGCATCAAGCAACACGTTGCGTGTCACATGGCGCATGGCGCGGCGTGTCGCACGCGTACGAAAGCACGACGCGCAAAGCGGGAGAAGCGACCATAAAGAAGCGTAAGCGCTGCCGAAGGTGTACACTCTTCGTTACTTTCTAAATTCCCCCTCGCAGGCGGTATATATCCCCCGATGACTTTGCGTTTTGCAATCGTACGCACTGCGACGGGAATCACATCCGAACGGATTTTTCGCGCGCCGCGTAAGCCTGGATGTTATATCACAAACCGCACGGGATCACCGCGGGAGATGGCGGTCAGTGTCGTGCGATATCTCGCTCTCCTTGCGTTCTGCGCCTTGCTACAGTACCGTAAGTACTGAGATTCGACATTCGGCTGTCGATTTCTTCCTTCGATGCTTTCCTCCGTACAAATATTCGCGAGTGCGTGTCGTCGTTTGCCATGCTGCCGCAGACTTCGATTTACGATCGATATGTCCACGTCTATCGCCGTTCGAACTGTAACGAACCACGAACGGCAGCTAAAACATTTTTAAATAAGACTTCTCTTTCTTCGTTATCGCTTTCGTTATCCCCCTCGTGCCTGTATATTTCTACAAAATCAACGCACGTGGTAAGTCAGAAAAACAAAAGCACCTTAACTTTACTAGGATATCATCAATTGTATTTTGAGAAAAAGATTAAATACTTTTTATCCTTACCTCAAAAAAAGAAAGAAATCTTCTTTTAAATAATAACTTAAAGAATCTTGTCGCTTTAAACGCGGATTTATTTGTACCTGTCTCACTCTAATTTCTTCTTCACGAACTTTGCAGTTTCCATTATTATTTATTACTTCTTTATTTATTCATTGTATTCATATTATTAATTTTCATTTTTCAAACCTTTATACATGTATACACGTCTAGAAGGTATAACATTAACTTGACACACACATACACTTTCTCTCGGAAAAGACATCTTTGCTTACGAGTTAAGAAAAACAAATGTGTAACATCGTACAGTTCCGCTTTTATAATCCAACTTTCTTCGAGAACAAAATTACAATATACCCGTTTAGGGTAATCTTAACTTTCGTTAAACTATTTTACTGACAGTCTACCAAGTCTATACATTCCAAAGTGAAAAAGTTTTCCGTTTTGAATTATCTCGCCGCAAGGTGTGTTATCACGTACGTCAATCACATTTTGTTCCATAATAATTGCACACGATACGAATCCGAGGTGTATAATTTTAATCTGATAAATAGTTATGTTGACGGGGCACTGACATTGCCGTTAACTCGAGTTAGCAAAAACAAAGGTTGCTAACCAAGGCTAAAGAGAGACGCGAGCGATGCGTCCTTGCATCTGCAACATTATAATTTATTTATAGTTACCGACGATAAACTAACAAGAAACGTCGACCTTCACCCAATTTCGCATAACGGTCCAATAACTTGTAGTGCACGAGATACGTAATTGTTACACGGCTGATCGGCGCGATTCGAAAGAGCTGTTGGTCCATTCAGATTAGAGCACAAGTAAAACGGACGAATCGTTACATTTTCAGAGTATGCAACGGCTCAAAACAAAACTTTCAGAGACCTTTTTAACAGCGCATCTTGCGCCAGGCCGCCTTACACTTGTCCGCATCCGCAGATAGAGTTCTATCTGTATACTAGGTACGTCTTCCATCATCAATTTCTTTAACTAATCTAGTTACAATTCTCGTCATTTTATTTTAATAAAATAACGTGAACGTTTAATCTCACGAACTTTGCATTAACTAACGTCGCTTGCATTTCGAAAAACGAATTGTTAAAAGGAAGTAATCAACATTGTAACTTTCAATTTCAAGATCACGATCATTTTATCTTGTATTGAAAGTGACCTCCTTTCGAGACTTACCTTTCTCCGGCATCTATAGTATCGTCAAATGCTCTCACTATCGTCTATATTTACGTAGCGGACGTGAGACGTGACATCGATGATAAGTCACTCTGCAAGTATCTCCTGTTTATCGTAATTTTCAGAGAAACGCAAAAAAATCCCGTACTGTTAGATGTCCATGATTCCAAGTCTCTTTGGAATTCCAAGTTTAATAAAACACATCCGACAAAGATAATCATTCACGGCTTTGGCGGTGGACGAAACTTGGCACCTAGTACAGATTTACGAGATGGTAAGATTAACGGTCTCCTTTATTGATATTTTTCTATGCTACATCTCAAATTTGTGAATATGTGTATGTGTAACAAACATTTTATTTATTAATAGCAATCGAGAAGACAATATTAGCAAACAAGTTTGCTGAAATAGTTTGCTTTCAAAAAATAAATTAAAGATCTGAATTTTACTTTTATACAAATCTTCATACAGATAAATTTTGATTTAAAATCGTAAACAAATAAATTTACATAAATATACAAGTTAAGTAGCAGAGATGGAGAAACTTTTACAAAGATATGAAATTAGAAAGATAGAGCGCACACACAGAAAATTGCCATAGCACCATGTTCAATTTCAGCGTATTTCGCGCGAGGAGATTACAATATTATAATCGTGGATTACGGTTCGTTGGTACGCGAGCCTTGTCTCTCGCAGATCTCGTGGGGCCCAGACTTTTGCTCCAAATGCATCGCTCAACTGATCAACTATTTGAAAGAACACCCACGAGGCACGAGGGTAGAGAACATACACGTGCTCGGATACAGCGTGGGTGCGCATATCGGTGGACTCATCGCAAATTACTTGCCCAATGACAAACTCGGAAGAATTACGGGTAATTGCTCGTATGCGCCGTCTCTTAATTAACCGTCCAGTCGTAACGCGATTAAAGACTTTCTCATTACAGTGCACAGAAAACAAATTACTATCGAATCAACAATTCATTGTTTCATATAAAATCTTTTTAAAAAAATTTATAATCTTAAACAAACACAATTTGCTTACATGAAGTAAAAAATTGTCTTTGTTATATATGAAACAATAAATTATTGATTTAATACTAATTTTTTCTCTCTGTGTGTATGCGTGTGCGTGTGCGTGTGCGGCGCGTGTGAGTGTGCGTGTGCGTGTGCGTGTGCGCGTGTGTGCGTGTGTGTGTGCGTGTGTGTGTGTGTGTGTGTGTGTGTGTGTGTGTGTGTGTGTGTGTGTGTGTGCGCGCGCGCGCGCGCATGTGCGTACGTGCGTGCGTGCGTGCGTGCGTGCGTGCGTGCGTGCGTGTGTGTGTGCGTGTGTGTGTGTGTGTGTGTGTGTGTGTGTGTGTGTGTGTGTGTGTGTGTGTGTGTGCGCGCGCGCGCGCGCGCGCGCGTTAAAGTCAACGTCTAATCATCATATTATAATAATTTTTCTTATTATTGTTTAGTCAAAGAATATTTCATTTTTATTTCGGCACTCTTCAAAACAATAAAAAAAGTAAGATTAAGACGAACTCTAAAAGAAAAACGCATACTTCTTCAAATTATTTATCACTTATAAGTGTAAGAATTACTTTTTATGGTTAATAAATTCATCATAGATCTGGACATTAATCCGAATAATTTGCATTCGACGAATTCACAGGCCTCGATCCGACGATATTTTTCTACATGAACGGCAACCGCTCGATGGATTTAGACGAGACGGATGCCCATTTTGTAGACGTTATTCATACAGGCGCCGGCATTTTGGGGCAATGGGGGCCAAACGGCCACGCGGATTTCTACGTAAACGGTGGCTCGAGTCAGCCCGGGTGCGCCACTTCTTCTATACTCCGTAAGTATAACGAGTGAAAATCGATCGTGCAATGGCAGAATGCAATATGAAGAAAATTGCAGCTAAAAATATTTTGCTTTCAATCTTTTGCTCGATCTTAATTAGAAAAGAATACGCGATTCGTGCGCGTAAAAGCGTTTAATAGACCATCCTTTTTTTTCTCTTCTGGCGGCAAACAGAAACTCTTTCGTGCGATCACACAAAGGTGACACCCTACTACATAGAATCAATTACGACGAAGAAGGGATTTTGGGCCGCTCCTTGCGCAAATCTATTCTCTTACCTGATCGGATGGTGCAACCCCAAGAGGGACGAGTACATTCTGATGGGAGAAGATACGCCTCATACGTAAGTGAATTCTCTATATTGTAAATATTATTGCATGTTATACATACCTCGAGAAATCCATACATTTAATTTGGAAAAAAAAGACATATTTTGATATACATAAAGAAATATAATTACATGTACATGCGAAAAATTGATACAGAGCACGCGGCATCTTTTATCTGTCAACAAACGCGCACAAACCGTACGCCCGAGGACTGCCCGCAAAAAGCCAGCGTCGGACAAATCGGAAGCAATCGTCCTCCCGCCAGTATTGAGCCTATTGAAACAGCTGATCAACATAATTATAGAATAGTATGTATGTACATGAATCAATCGTTTTAATCGTTTAAGGCAAGCTATACAGCGTTACGACGCTGAAAGACTTTACTTGTTTTTATATCGTTACCGTTTACGACTTTGTATATTTTATTGTATACCGTTAGATCTCGTTTATTTTCATTCTCTTTCTACTTCTGCTTCTTTTTCGATAAAATGTTAATTGCTAAGTTGCGCGACGATCGTTGCGAAGAGCAGACATTACACGCCTCGTTATATCGTTCATTGACATCCGATAGAGACGGCCGATTAACGATCGTACAGCTAAAGTCTCGCGTGCTCAATACGTAACACTTTCACTCGCTCTTACCGCAACTTTTTATATATATTATTTATTTAAAGCCACATGTTTACAAAACAAGACAGAACGTTCTCTCGATGTGTACTCAAATAGATCATCTTATCACTTCTAATCACTTGATCATTCTGATTCAATCCAATGCAATCGTGTCATTGAACATCGTAAAACGAGGTTGAATTGCATCAAATAAGATAGCTTTGCGCAACAAATTTATTTCGAAAGAGACACGAATTTTTTCCAGGATCTTATTACATAATGTTATTTCATAATAGCAAAGTAATATTTTTCGCAAAATATACACGATTAATTTACTTAAATGTCACACAGTTTCAAAATTCTTTTTCTATTCCTTCGGTATAAAGTTACTCTGGTAGTGCAAACTAATCGTTTTACGATAATTGTATAATATATCATTATTAGTATGTAATTAATGTTCTAATGTAATCTAATGTGTAATTAACTTGAATCTGTTGTTCACGTGCAGGAAATAAATTTTTCTCTTGTGAAAAGATCTTTACAATACATACATTGCTAATCATTTACATATGTGTTTTATTTAGTCCATGACCTCTATTCGCTGGCCAAATGTCAACAAATTTCAACAAATTTCTTTATATATGGGTTTGCAATAAGAAGGCCATTTATGTTAACAACAATATTTATTACATAATTATTATGATATAGTAATAACTTCTATGGATTTACAATATACTGCCGCACTAAACCTTAATATAATAGTATGTATAATATGCAATGGAATGATTACAAGAGTTACATCTTCGTTTCAAGTCGAAGGCTTCTTCGCAGCCTCGAGTTTTCTTATCTCTTTACCTGAAGATGGAACCTTCGCGGGTTATTATGTATATTCTACTAGAGATATGATCTCTCTACGAACACGATGCTCGCGCGACGTCAATCTCCACACGCAAATACACGTCAGACGTTCATAGGCAAAGATGCATCCGTTTATGCATTTTTTAAACATCATCGACCCCGATCTCGAGATTCGACGAGCGGCGTCCGTCGAGCATCGTCTCGAAGATTTCACGTTCAGCGATTTCACATGAGCTACACGAACAAAGTACGTATCATACGGTGAAAAACGCGATAATATAAATCGTAAAAGTGGGCAATACTAATCTCCCTCGAAATTTTATGTCAATGAAAAAGTCTTTTTTCGCTGATGACAACAACAATCAATTGTGAATGTAATGAATAATGCAATCAGTTGCTTAATAATAAACTTTAAAAGAAAATGATCGATCCCGTCTCCAGTACGTCGAGGAATAATCGGCAAATGTTTATATAAGATAAAAAAAAAAGAATTTTATAAACAAATTCAAAATTTACTATTAATTGATTATTAATAAAGATTTATTAAACGCATCCAATTAATCTTTTTGTTAAAATATTTTTAAGTATTATAAACTGACACATTGGCCTAACGCACTAAAAATATATTGCTGCCGTCGTCCTTGAAATTTTAACTAACAGGAGGAGAAAGTAGTTTTATATAGTAGGTAAGGTTCATGATAATGTCATAAGACAAATCATCGCCGAAGCATCGTTCGATTGTTTTTACGTGTGAAACAAAATTTATAGAGATAAAAAACACATATTAGTTTTCGGTAAACTCGCCAATCGCATCTCGAGGACGTTATATTCAGACTAAACTACAGTTTTACAAATGCTCTTTTCGCGTGTGTTCCGCTTTTATTTACATCCTTTTATTTTCGTGCGTGCTATGTTCTGTTGCCCGACAATCGGCATATATGTGCATGAACGGATTTAACGCTAATGTATATCGATTATTTAAACGGAGATCCGTCTTTCCCCCCCCCCTCCCCTCTCTCCTTTTCGTTGGTGATGCCCTCGAAACATTTGCAGGATCGCAGTTATTTCCGCAAAACGGAAATCACACGAGCAAACACACACACACACACACACACACACACACCCACACACGCACACACGCACACGCACGCACGCACGCACGCACACACACGCACGCATGCACGCACGCACGCACGCGCGCGCGCGCACACACACACATTCTCACGTTTCATGATGATCTTTCCGTTGAAATCAAGCTCAAACGACCAGTAATAGAGGTATCTGTACCTCTGAATTATTGATTTTAAAAGACTGATAATATATATTTTGTTTTCTTTAAGGGATGCTTGCAGGATTTTTATCGATTATATATTAGTTGCGATATATTTTTTCTGCTATTCTGGTCGTGCATATTCTTTTTTTTTTCTTCTACGAACCTGCTGGAATGGATCGATCGTGATTACCTGACGAATCGCGTGTTTCGTTCAACATGATCCTGAGATCAGCACGTACGATCTATGACTATCACACTACACGGTGCATGTTGTTTACCTCCTATTACTTCATCGCGCATTATACTTTTTACCACCTCTAGTTAAATAAGTTATTCGTAAATGGTAAATGGTAATAATCGATATCAATGACGATGTCAATGAGTGACATTGTTCATACAGGACGTACGTGATTCTCCTTACGCCAGATCCATTCTTTTAGGCTGTACTTTTAAATGCCGTTTCTCTCTCTCTCTCTCTCTCTCTCTCTATCCTCTCTCTTTCTCTTTCTCTCAGTAACATGTATCTGTTTTTTTGTATGTATACATGGTAAAGCACAGCCAAAAAGAAAACAGATCTTTCTAGATAAATGTTCAACTCATGACCAATGGCGTCAACCGGATCGCAATTTCGATGACGCCGTCAATGGCGGAAATCGTTTCGTAAGCGATGAAATTACTTTGAAAGTGACCAAAGGGCATTAAACTGTTGCATAACTACCCGATAATAAATACTTTCGATGTAAAATAGAAAAGAATCAACGTTCCAATTAAATACTTTCATCCAATTTAATTCCAATTTGACATTAAATTGGATGAAAGTATTTAATTGATTAGAGAGAGAAACAAAATTCAATATTTAGTTTTTAATTCGAGAATAATTTTAACAATTTTAAATTTCTCTTTCTTTATCTTAATCTTAATTCTATTCTAATAACAAATAATTTTACAGTAATCAGCAAAGTAAATCAATATCGTGGCTATCTCTTGGTTGACGTCATTGTCACGGTTTTTTTAACAATATATTGATCCATGAATTCTCTCGTTGAAATGTTTTAAGTACAATGCTGCTGCGTAATAACATGTCTCTCGCGCATGCTATATCGAAACATTATCGTTTACGATAATTGGTCCTGAATAAACGATAGAACGAAATCCAGTAACACGACATTAATGTGTCACACAAATGAGGGATTTACGATCATAGGGATTCGCGATCGTAAAATAAAAACTCTGGAGAGTGAAAACTTCTTCCAAGGCCTGCGATACATTTGAAGGAACTAAAGGACGTCTTTACACACCGTTATTCTAACATTCTAACCGCTTGACGATAAGATTTACGATGTTCTAAATCAGCGCTCGTGATAAATGTTACGCGTTGTCGTTTCCTGATGATCGCTCACTTCCGATTGATTTATTATTCCGAAGAAAACTTCTAGTCGGCGATTTTATTCCACTTCATGATTTACAAAATAGAACTTTACTTGTTGTTTGACGACTGATAGTATTATCGAGCGTCTCATTTCGCATGTCAATGAAATTTCAACTCTTTTTTGTTTTCTTGATCTTCTACTCCGAACTGGCATCAGCTTAACGATAAGAGGAAGATATACGTGCAATTTTTACAAATTATATAATTATTAATATATTATAAATAATATATAATATATAAATTATATATTAATTATTTAGATATAAATTATATATAAATATATAAATATATAAATTTATATAGAAATATATAAATTATATATAATACACACACACACACACACGCACGCACGCACGCACGCACGCACACACGCACACACGCACACACGCACACAAGCACACACGCACACATGCACACACGCACGCACGCACACACATACAATTAATTGCAAATACACAAAACCTATATTTGTTATATTAATTAAGTGCACCATTAAATAATAATTAAATCATAATTAAAAAAAAGAGAGATTCTAAATTTATTAAGCTTGAAGATATTTGTATAGCCATTATATGTAAAAATTAAATACTGTTGGAATAAAAATATATCTTAAAATCAATATCTTCCAACCTCAACGTTACGCTTCTGTCACTTTCCGAAATAACGATGATGGATAACGATAGTGGTATGTATGGATTTCCATAATACAGTTTTCGTTAATAGGAAAGCTATACAGATCGATACATCAACGGATTAGCTTCGAACATCAGGAGATAAAGGAAAAAGACCAAGAATATCTTCAGCAGCGTATCCCACCATCCATTTCTCGCAAAAGAGAACTTCACTCTACAATAAATTACTTTAATCTCCATGTTGTAACGATAATAGATGTATAACGCGTAATTATAATCTTATATACACCGAGTAAACGCTACGATACAAAGCTAAAATCAATAAATATCGCCAAATAGTTCAATTTTTGCTGTCCTCGGTTACCATTAACATTATTGTGATTATTATTATTTATCGTTAGTTATTATTATATATGATTAAGAGACGCAGTGTATGTGTGTGTGTGTATGTATGTATGTATGTATGTGTGAGTGTGTATAGAGCGTCCACAGTCCTTACCTAGAATGAGCACATCCTTTTATATACATATATAAATTTACAAATTAATATTTGCCTGATAATTTTTTTTATTAAAAAAAGTAAGTGTTACGGTAAAATTGATATTTGTTAATATATTTTTAAAACTTTAAGGAATGTGAATAAAACGTAATGTAAGCAAAATATTGAAATTTTATACAAATTTAAAAAAAAACATGTCCTTAAAATTAAGGATTTCTGATCACTCTAAGTATATCATCAAGTGGACGTTACTGCTCTTATTATATCATTACTAAAACTCGATATTGCATATATAACTTCTCTCTTGATTTATTAAAACTAAAATTACATCAGCAATACGTAATGAAAAAAAAGCGATGAACAATAATTTACGTAAAAGTTCGTGATTAATGTATTTACAGAAAACTGCGCAGTTTGAATTAGAAAAAGATCTTAGATCATACACAGTTCTTTTTTCATCAATTACTTCAATCGATCGTAAAAGATTGCACATATGAAGTAGTTTTCTGCAATTTAAAAATTTACTTTAGAATCAAGTGAGTTTTATTTTTGTCAATAAAGAATTGCGTATAAAAAATCAAAATATTAGAAACTAATATTTTGTGTTCTGTATCAAACGCAATACCTACTATTTATATATATTTCCTTCCCCTTCTCTCCATATTTTATATCAATCACTCCTTTCCATATAAATATATTCTTGGAAGCATCCAATGATATCGACATGAATTTTGTTATTTTATTTTGGCGGCACTGTTAACTAATGGATTATTTAACGCAGAAGGAATAGGCCTGTTTGTTATTTTAGGATTAGAAACAATAGTAACATAACTCACAGCTGGTATAACTCACGATATCATGTATATATTACGTACATGTGTGAATGCGTTTAATGGGTGACAACGAGTAGAAAATTGCATAGTTACACGTAAAAAGCTAACGCTCGATTGCGTCGCGTCGAACGCGATATGCGATCTCTGTTTTCGAAAAGCGGACAGCATGATTTTGTTTGAATATTATGGTTCATTGATCAAAGCGTATTGCGTTTGTCTACATAAGCTGAACTAGTAAAGACTAGTAAAATGTGTCAATCAATATGACGAAAACTCCCAACAAATTATCTTATGTCTACATTTAACATTTGACGATGAGTTTCTCACATACGTATATGTTTACAAATATTTTCTGTAACAAAATATAATCGTAACATACGCATATAAAATAATAACGGATAATGCAACTCTTTTTTTATATATAACACAATTTATAATTTGATAATAAAAAGAATATAACAATAAAATGTAAATTTTATAAATAGCTTTATATAATAAATTCATCAACTCTCTATTCATGTATGTTACTGTACGTACTTACTACATGTAAAATATCGCCAAATTACAAATTCGTGTATTTATTTAGTTGTAGGAAGTCATTTCCGCGAGTAACTGGATCTAAGTGCTCCGAGTCAGTGTCTGATATACTTAAATCAAGCGATTAATTTTTCTCGCGTGGTCACGTTATTCGTTTCATCCTAATGCATCGTGAATTTTCCGTACAAATGGTGCATAATCCGAGTGCTTAACTATAGTACACGAAGGTACATCGCAGATTCAAGCATTGCTACGCGCGTGTTGCACGAAAATACACCGCGCGCGCCGTTGCACCCGAAGATCAATACGGAAACGTTCACTGTCCCTAAAACTACGTTTATGCACGTTTATTAAACCGCGCTTTGACCTTTCGAGTGTACGGGAGAGTTGCGCGACGCGCTCTCGATTTTTTTTTCTTTTTCTTTTTTGAGACAATCCAAAATGAAGAAATAAATAGCAAAAAAAAGTGATATGAACAACGCGCTACATCGATATCTCATTAAAGGACTCGGTAAAAGGAAAAACAACGTGAGAAGCTAAAAAAACATGACGATAATACATTAATCAAATATACCGAGCATATATATAAAATTATTTTTTTAAAGCGTAAAAGATGTTTTTCCGAATCATAATTATATCTTCGTTTCTTCAACAAGTACCATTTGCTATTTTGTAACTTTGCAGTTTTGTCTCTTTTTCTTTTTTTATCGAGCCCCTCAATTTGTAGATAGGTAATACAATCCATATTTTAGGATGTTTTGCGAATCCGGATGGTACGTTATTATCCATTATTATTTCGCATGCAGACACACAACTGTGAACGTTCGCACCATAGTCGCTATATGTTTCTTCCCTCGGAAGAAGATTATGCCGCTATTTTTACGGACGATACAACTGTTATATATAATGTATATATATATATGTATACTTCTTCGTAACATGAACGATGTATTTAGAAAGTATATTACGAAAACTTGTGACCAAATAAACGAATCAAGATGGAAGCCTATCTAAGAGATAATAATGATATTTCCTTGAAGCGTCAAATTTTAACGTTGTCTTTAACTCTATCTCAAAAAGGACGCGTTAATTAAAATCATTCAACATCTACAGAGAGAAGTATTTTAGATATATGTATATATACAAGACACTACACTCTCCATGTGGGAACATATTTTTTTTTTATGTTAAATTCTTCATGGTATTGGTATTTTTATCGTAGGTTATTAATATCTATTAAATATGGATTTGTTTTATCTTCCCTTATAGATTTTTTTTCTTTCTCCTCTCGTTTTTCTCTATCCTTTCTTATTCTTCTCCGTTTTCTTTTTTCTTGATCAATTATCCTGTAAAGAGAGAGGATCGCTTTCAAAGAATCTTTATCGTAAAACTTTCCAGCGTCAAGTAGGCAAGACAAGAAAAAGGAAAAAGAAAATCGTTCGCACTCGATTGTACAAGTTATCCCGGAATCTTAATTACTTTGTATCTTAAATTTAATTTCAGGATCTACTTTTCTTAAAATAAACCTTGAAGAAAAATTTACCTTCTTGGATTAATTAAAAAATTTCTTGTTAAAAGTGTATGAAATTGTTCTGAAACGTTTCTCACATGTATAATCAGCTTCATTATATATATGTATATGTACTAACCGTATATATCTTAATTGGAAAATCAACGTTTTTAATCTTTCTTATCTCCATCCTCAGGGTCTTTCAATGTGTGCCACTGAGCGATCGGGCGCCTGGGGGACGCTAACATATCGGACCAATGTCTCAATTCCGTTCCACTCGCGTTGTATCCCAAGACCACTTTTCCGATCGGTTCTGATGTGCCAATGCGATCGTAATCTACTACGGTGACAACAAGTTGTACTTTCTGAAAAAACATAAAATGTTGCAATTATTAAAATATTACACATATTGTTATTATCATCAACCTAATACATGTTAAAAATCAGAAACTATAATGTGCACTATATCAATGTAAATATAAAATATTGCTTTGAGAAAATAAGTTAAAAATTATAAATAAAAACAATTATGATTAAAATATAAAAGTTACGTTTATAGTTTATATTTAGGAAAATAACAGTTGACAATAATGATAATAAATCGTTAAATATAACAGTAAGTAATGTCGTCAATTTTAGACGTTATTGCACCTAATCGATCAAATATTGATTTATAAGTAAAATAATCGTATATCAATTTCTTCATTATAATAAATAAATAAATAAAACTTTCCATATATCACCTGTTATACATAAATATTGTACTATAAAATTCTAAACGTTTTTTCTTAATTTTTAATTTTCAAACTTAATTCTTTCGTTAATAAAAAATATACGTAATATGTATTTGAAATATATTTGTCCACGTACCTGTATCTGCTCGAAGGGCACCTCGAAAGTAAATGATTCGTTGTAATACGGATTAAGAGTGCATTTCTTGATCGACGTTTTCTTCTTCTTCAATCTCTTTCCATTTTGCATCAACGCAATCTTAACGTAAGGATCTGAGAGGCCACCGACGTCCATCTTCTTCAGATTCTTAGCTTCCAGAATGACCACCGTAAGCTTTCCGGCCGTTGGTACGTATCTCAACGAGAAACATATGTCACCCAGTTTATTATCCTACAAGTAATTTGTATGTATTTATTAATAGAAATTTCTATTCAATGTATTTTTGATATTAATTATTACTACAACTACACATTTCTTTTATTATTTAGTACAGAAGAAAAGAAAATTTATCGATTTATACATTGTATCTTATTTTTATGTCATGTTATACCTATATTGCATCGTACGTTTTTTAGTCAACTCACCTGTCCACCTTCACCTTCAACACTCTGTAATTCTCTCCATTCTTCAATCGTTTGCGCTAGATCTATTTGACAAAGTGGCACTTTTACTTCGCCAATTTGATCGTGTTTCGAAAATCTATCAAAGTCGAAGATGGCGAAGACCAGAGTTTTATTCATAGCATCAGCATAAGGAACACTCTGTACATATGTATTTATTAATAAAAATGTTAAAACAATTAATTATGACAATTTTCACATTTAAATTAGAGATGTAGGTGCAAATATATAAAAGAAATTTGAAATTATATAAATGTATGTAAATTTAAAATATAAGTTTATATTAAACAATATAAAAATAAGACTGTTAAATTCACGTTAGAGACATTACAAATCATAACTAACCTTAAACGTAAAGGCTTCGTTGAAAACTGGATTCAATGTCTTTCTGTGAACTTTTGTTTCGAACTTTTTCTTTTTATCCGGTAATAAATACACTTTTACATATGGATCTGACGTGCCACCCATGTCCAATGCCGGCAATTCTTCCGCTTGTATTACTGTCACGGAGAGGCTGTTTGAATTAAAGTCGTATTCAAGCTGAAATCAAACATCAATTTATTTTAATAAATTTTGACTTTAGACAACTCGTTTACTTCATCTTACACGTAGCGATCAGTGTATCGATGAAAGAAATAATTTGTACCTTATACTGTAGTCTTCCAAGCTTAACTTCGCTCTGCTTACTCTCAGCTTCGTCCGGTTCTTCGACATTGTTCGTCAATTCTTCCATATCCGGCTGGACCTTAGCATATCGAAGTGGATTCCACAAGTGTAGAGAGTGTTTCTAATGTCTACATAAAGTCACGGCACACTGAATACATACCTTGTCTTTGTACGTGCTCCCCAAAAGTTGCACGGATTTTAGATCCACCGCGCCCTTCAATCCCTTCTTGCCATCTTTGGAGCGTCGTTTGCGACAACATCTTCGTATACAGCAAAAGCAAATTCCGAGGACAATTATGCCTACGACTGTATAGAAAAAAAACAAAAATATATAAATAAATATTTTTAATTAGCATATAAGACACACACACACACACACGCACACACACGCACACGCGCACGCACACACGCACACGCGCACGCACACACACACAATAAAATATATTCTGTATCCATTTTTTCTTTATAGTAATTACATATTAAATTATTTGAGTTTATGTTACATATTACACAAAATAAGTTTTCTTCCGTCTACATGATAAAGATTGATAGTTATCGATTGACTAAGTCGCCGAGTCTTGAAAGTCGCATGCTTTATTACCTATTAAAATAGCAACAACACCCCATGTTGGTATTCCCGTTTTTTCTGCGAAAGAATTTACGGCATCATTAATTTCATCTCCAATCTTCTCTGTGGTTGTAGTTGTCGCCGGCGATGTTGCTGAAAACAACAATAGGCTTAAGCAAACACTTTGCAAGATAAATCATTATACAGAGTATCTGCATTCAAAATTGTAAACATTTTAATCCTAATAGTTGAACTTTAATTTTGCAGGGACCGCAAGAACCGCGAGAACATGAGATAATAAAACTTGAGGCTAAAAGTTTTATCGATCATCATTATTGAAAGAAAAAACAAGGACAATATTGGGACACTTACTTTTATCGTAAGCCTCCTGCGTGGGCTCCTGCTCGATTCCTTCGTTCGATGATGTTTCTTCCAATTTAGGGACATCTGTGTCTTTAGTCGGTGGCATTTTCTACATCAAAAAGATAGTATTATGAAATCCACGTATCCCGCAAGGCAATTTGTTCTACGTCGTTTTACACGGCAAACGTGACAACACTTCCTCTTAATAATTTAATAATATTAAAGCAATTGAGGCAATTTAATCTTGTTTTCTTGTGACAAATTGAGTTAATCAACGACATGAATCTCTAACGTAGCACCAACGATGCGTGAACATGACGCAGCGTATACGCCGTACGTACGTACAACCCAACAGCGGACGCTGCTCGAGATTTTGTAATCTATAAAAGCGTTTCCGCGTATGGGTAGATTAAAAGGATGCTAAAGTAACAGAAAAACTTTCTCGACGTCGGTACTGCAGATCACTGCAGATTATTTTTTGAACGAGACCAGGCTATCGCTCTTTGTCCATTGCATAGATCTTTGTTTTTCGATTATTTTGCCATTTACGAAAAGACATCAACTACTTGAGGACCACATTGCTCTGTTTATGATAGTTCAACTTTGCTGAGCGAAATATGCATGTGATAAAATCACTTTATTTAATCTTTTTTGTTAGGTGTTTAGTCGTAATTTCAAACGGTCAGTGTTATTCGTGCATGTTTTCTGCAGGGCGCTCTATTATCATTTTGTACATACGAGCTACACAATTTCTGTATTAAGGTAATGTTAACCTTAGGTAACGGCTATACGAGTAAATTTTGAATGATTTATTAAATTTTTGTTCAATTTTCTTGTAAAATTGACTTGAACACCTCTACTTTTTACTCGTATTTCAATTCTAAAATAAAATTTTTGTGATTCTGTAACGCCAATTCAAAGATATTTTATGCACTGTAAATGTCGATAATTTGCGGTTTTTTAGCATCCTCTTAAGGGGATCCTAAAGCCGTCCTTTTTTACCAACTGAAAGCGATAATTTTCTGACAAACCATTTTTTCTGATTGCATTTACAGATTTACAAATCCTTCTCCACAATTAAAGTATAGACAATAATCTACAACGGACGCTAGAATTTTATAAAAAA
The DNA here is from genome assembly GCF_016802725.1 of Solenopsis invicta. Taxonomy (NCBI): domain Eukaryota; kingdom Metazoa; phylum Arthropoda; class Insecta; order Hymenoptera; family Formicidae; genus Solenopsis; species Solenopsis invicta. Next base: position 840,630 of record NC_052665.1, read on the forward strand.
AAAGAAAAAAAATTGTAAAATTACAGTTTTGTTGTTGGCTTCTGACGTTGACTCGTAGAAAATCTTCTTTATATAAAATTTTCACACTTTGCACGTATAAAACAAGTAGCGTCCGCTGTAGAGTGGACATTAAAAAAACAATATTGTGCTTTTAGAAATGAGCCTAGGTGCTTAATATAGAAGATTGACCAGCCAGAAAATTTTATGTATACTTGCATCCGATATCGTGGAAAAAGTCAAAAGAACAGTAGATTAGTTCTTGAATGTTACGATAGATGTTATTTTAATTCTCTCTCTCTCTCTCTCTCTCTCTCTCTCTCTCTCTCTCTCTCTCTCTCTCTCTCTCTCTCTCTCTCTCTCTCTCTCTCTCTCTACACACACACACACACACACACACACACACACACACACACACACACACACACACACACTATATACATACATACATATATATATATATATATATATATATATATATATATATAAATACAACAATAAATGTTTGCCACTTGTAGACTTTCAACAAAAAGTGGATGGATTAAAAGATTAGTATCTTTAATTATGTTATATGTTAAAGAAATTCGTGGATCATTAATTTGTTGGAGTTCTTTATTTTCAATGCTTTCTAAAGAATCCTGATATGAACAATTTGTTTATTTTTAAAAAATTGTTATTTCTGAAAAAAGCCTAATTTTGTGTACATTGATTAGATGCTGATAGACTTTTGACAGTTTTAATAATTCTGTAATAATCATCAACTAGTTCTAAAGATATCTTAATGCTTTCAAAAGAATTCTGGGGATATAAACAATTCGTTTATTTTTTAAAAATTGTTATCTCTCAAAAGAGTTTAATTTTTGAGTGTAAAGCTGAGTCGTTGGCCTATATACACAAAAATTCAGTGTTTTTAAATTATAACTATTTTTTAAAAGTAAACAAAAATTATTATTATCAGAACTCTTTAGAAAGTATTAAGATGCATTCAGAATTACTTGAAAAATATCACAAAACTCAAAACTTTAAAAAATCAGCCAGTGTCTCACTCATATTTTCGTAGATTAATTTTTCTTGGACGGAAGAAATTTTTTAATAAATAATTGATAATGTTCACAATCGGAATTCTTTGAAAGATAGTTAAATGCTTTCAGAACTATATGAGAATTATTTTTAATGTGTTGTGTATAATTTTTAATTATAATGCACCAAACTCTCGAAATCTGAAAATCTTACCTTATTATGTTTTTATAGATATATCTTTTTTAGACGATAAAAATATTTTGTTTAACAATTAATAATATTAATATTTGTAACTCTTTAAAAAATGAATAAATACATTCGATACATGAGATACATTTTCTAATGCATAGAATTTGAGAAAATCGTTGTACATCTTACTTTCGTTTTTATGAAGACAATAAAAATAATAAAAAATTTTAAAAACTATGATTATCGTTAGAAGTCTTTCTATAACTAATATAAAACTATAGATCTTTTAAAACCAAGCAAAAATTATGGCGGAAACTTTCGCAAGACTAAGACTGAGGCTGCGTGAACCTAGCATCTCATTTTGTCCTAATTATGTAATTATGTATTTTTTTTTTTTAATGACTTAAACTATTTGTTTATGCTATCAAGAATTATAAAACTATTGAACATAAAAGCAGAACTCTCAAAAATTATTGATCTACGAATTTTCTACGAAATAGTACGCTTCATATGCTTCCGTCATTGATTCCTTCTCTTATATCATTATGTTATACATTTGTACATTGTATTGTACACTTGTATTATTTTTCAATATTAATGTTTTTATGTTTGTATGCGTACGTGCGCGCTTTCGCATGCGTGTGTATTGATTTTAAAAAGTAATACAATAATAAGTAAGGTATCAGATTGATATACGATAAATAATAAATAAAAAAAAATAAGATTTTTCAGTCGGAGCTAATCTTGATGCCTATAGTATTTTTACAAAAGTTATCAAATACATCTTTAAAATATCAGTTTTGTGTAAAACCCGACTCGTAAGCCAAATTGCTATCATCTCTCCGTCGCCTCGATAAAGCGAGACAAAAAGTAAGCAAAAAATGATAAATGACAAAGTTTCGAATGCAAGCAAAACTGAGAGCCTTTATCCTTTTTTATTTACTCTCTGTGTTACTCTATCAAGGCGACGGACGGAGAGGTGAAACCTTGCAAGCTGGGTTTTGTACATACACGCATCGGCATAAATGTCCCTTAGCGCTCGGCGCTCCGCTGCCGCACACGCAAAGCCGCGCACGTATGTACATATCTTAACGTGACGGAGATCGGAGAGCGGGATGAAAGTGGTGGAGCACACTACGATAATGCATACTTCTCGCTTGACGCACGATCAAGAGAGAAAGCATGATACGAGGTGATACTGTGGGCAACTGCTCCGTGTCCTCCGGCATTATGCGATTAAGATATCACAATTTGGTCGTGTGTCGTTTTAATTTTAGCATAAAAGAAATTTACTAAGAGCGTCAATTTTGATGGATAAAATAAATACCAACGACGTCTACTAGATAGTATTGGTATAAAGCATCAATTTTGATTGATAAAATAAATACCAACGGCGTTTATTCAACGGTACTGGTACAAGCGGCAAATTTTAATTGATAAAATAAATACCAACGGCGTCTATTCGACGATACTGGTATAAGCGACAAATTTTGATTGATAAAATAGTACCAACGGCGTTTATTCGACGGTACTGGTATAAGCGGCAAATTTTAATTGATAAAATAAATATCAATGGCGTTTATTCAACGGTACTGTTATAGAACGTCAATTTTGATTGATAAAATAAATACCAACGACGTTTATTAGACGATACTGGTATAAGCGGCAAATTTTAATTGATAAATACCAACGGCGTCTATTCGACGGTACTGGTGTAGTAAATACTAAGGGCGTCATTGACACCTTCACTGCGCGGCCTGCTTCTAGCTAGGCGACCGCTAGGCGACCGCTAGGCGACCGCTAGGCGATCCTTGCACGCGGTGAGTAGGGAAAGTACGCACTCATTTGCCGACTTTACTAATTTTTATCTCGGTAACTATTATAAATTTTAAAAAATGGTAAAGGACTTTTCTTCTTTTCTGTATGTATATATACAGGGTGTCAAATAAAGTTCGCGTATGCTCTTATGGATTGATAGAGCAAGTCAAACTGAGAAGAAATTTACCATTTTTCAAAATTCGCAATAGTTACCGATAAAAATTAGTAAAGTCGGTGAATGAGCGCGTATTTCGCCTACCCACGGCATGCGGGAATTGCCTAGCGATTGCCTAGCTGGCGGCGAGGCGAGGAAACAAGGGAACGAGCGGCTCAGAACGGGAATCTTACGCCGCTGCTGGCCAGTCGCTGCTTCTGCTTCCTCACCGCGGCGCCACGCCACTTGATGTTGCGCCTCAGGTTTGGCGACTGACGGGCGGTCCACGCCTGCGATAGACAGAAACTGTATTATCGACTTCACCATTGAGTTCGCCTTTCACTTTAGCATCCTCTTAAGCCGCATGCGTATCTGAAAAACGTTGCTTCGAACACGTTGAACGTTATTAAGGAGAACACATCACATATGTGATGTTTGTGCGTCATGCGCGTCACGGACACACACACATTTATCGCATAGAAAGTAAAAAATAGCATTGCGGTGTAAACAGTAGCCATTCATAAAGGGTAATCGCAACCCTTTATAATAGCATTTCTCGACTGCACGTCGAGACTTTTTTAAAGAGAAAATTATTTCAAGAAAATGTAAGACCTTATGTGGTCCTTTTTACTCAAGAGAGTCGTCGAATTGATCTTCATTATTAGAACACGTAAATTCTGATAAAAACCCACGACAACGACCGGGCATAAATCTATCGCTTAAGCGTCTCGACAGAAAACAATGTCTCTGCAAAAAGACTGCCGAGAGAGCCAGAGAAGGCTAAAAGGGGACAAACGTACGTGGTATATGAAAATGTTGCATTATCGCGCGCATGGCGATGTATTATCGAGCAGCGCGTGGGAGTTCGTCCGCGCGGCAATCCATAACTAAACGGCGAGTGAAAGAAATAAAGGGAGATCAGATGGGATGAGAGGGGAAAAAATTGCGAGATTTTGTATAAACAGCTTACAAGTTCAAAAACGGAAAGGATCAAGAAAATAAAAATAAACTCGAATAAGATTGTATTGGATTCAAATACTAAATATCTCGCGTGAAACATTTATTCCTTTTTACACGCAGAATCTCAGGACGAATTAATTTATGCGGAGAGAAATATACAATTTTATTTCAATGTAAATGTATATTACGAATAAATCGCGATGCTTGCTTTATTAAATATCACTAAGCCATTGAACTTTTTTCCGTACCATCTTTTTTTGCAGCATATAAAATACAAATATTTAAATATAAATATTGGATGAATTGCCTTCTGTAAATGGCTTTTTTTAGACTTCTTTTCTTTTTTACAATAATTTGAAAAAGAATTCAGAGGATTACTTCTTTGTTTATCTATTTGTCTAATCTTCTCTTCTGAGGACTGAAAATTTGACGAAAAAATAATATTCGATAATATTAAATGTATCTACCTCTTCTAGTTAAAAAAATTGTTATTATTTCAAAAAACATAAAAATTTTTTGTTATAAATTTACGTTAAATTATCAATATTTTTTAATCGTTCCTTTATTTACCTTTCCACGCAAATTTTTATTTACACTATAAATTATTATGCAGAATTAACGTACAAAAATTTACACTATGATATTTTTACCAGATAGAAAAATGCCGAGTTTATTTTTTTTAACAATGTTAATTCATTGTATAACGCGTACATACAAAATCTACATTAAAAATACTTAAATTTCTCAGTAGTTAAAATCCATTTAACCAAATATCAAATTTATCATTTCCATAAAAATTTATTCTTATCAATAACGCGTCCTTCGATTTGCATCTGTAAAATATTTCTTATTCTCTTTTAAGCACAAAAAGAAGCTCTTTGCAAAAGTGAACTTGAATATCTTTTTCCTATATAACCCGCCTTTTGATTAAAAATAGTGACAAAAATATCAAAAATTCTCCCGCATCTTGTTTATAAATTCAAATCAGCCTACTGTACGCGATTAAAACATATCTTTTCAGATTCTATGTGATTAGGCTAAACATTAATTTGAATGCGCGCGCGCGTCTATAAGGAGCTCTGTAGATACGCGCGTGTACGTAATCGAACACACTTAAAGAGCAAATCAATACAACTTGATACTGATAAATAGACAGATGGTTGAGTGATATCGTTCGCAACCATCACTTACATCCCTAATAAAATTAATTCGCTAAAGCAACGTATGTAGAAAAATCAACATTATGTATATACAGATATATTATCTCAGTATAATATATATAAAGAATAAAAGAAATAGATATTTGCCTGTTATGTATCGAATAATATTCTATTTCTATAAAATTACAATAAAACAAAACCTTGGATGTCAATGACAAAAGTAAAACAAGAATGTAACAAGTTTTGCTGTTACAACAGGGTATAGCAACTTTTCTATATGTATCATATAATAAGAGTTTGGAAAGTTTATATTGATTTATTTAACGTCACGCACATGTCTTCCCGAAATAACTGATTCGATTGAGAGTAAACTCTTACGCGATATACTTTCTCTTTTCGCATTTCCTCGCGTGCCAACGTCAACAGATGTTTTCCGTGAGCTACGGAAATGACACTATACGGAAATCACACTTGACTTGGCAGGTGTTTTAAACGTTAAAAAAATACAAACTTATTAAAATGGTGGAGTGTCGTCTTGCAAACAACCGCAAGTATACAAGTACAATTTGCAGTCATGATAAAAATGTCAATAAATTTTCAAATGGTACTTGAGCCTTTCAAATAGCTTTCGACTTATGATGGAAAATTTAAAGAAGTAAAGAAATTTGTTCAATTGAATATACCTTCAGGGATGTACTTAGTTGAGAGTGCTTAGACTTTCTCTTTATAACATTCAGTGCGTTGTAAATGTAATTAGATAATAATATATTTATTTCTTATTTTTATAACAAAGAGAATCATTATGTATATTTTCCGACATACTTCCATAAAATGTATACAGTTAATTTTATAAATAACGAGGAAACAATAATTAATGTGTTGCAAGTCATGTCTCTCCGGTTTATGATATTATATATATATATATGTGTGTGTGTGTGTGTGTGTGTGTGTGTGTGTGTGTGTGTGTGTGTGTGTGTGTGTGTGTGTGTGTTTGGCTAATATCTAAAACATAATGTTGATTAATACAAATACTTGGAATAAAAATCAAGCATATAATATACAGCAAGAAAAATAAATAGTATTACGAAGAAAAGGATAATAAAAAGCAAATATCAACTATTTCACATTTTATGAGAGAATCAACATAAAATTTTAGAAACATAAAAAAATGTACAATAAAAGAACCGGATGCCAAGAAACCATAAAATATCTCTTTAAAATAATAGTCATTCGAGTACAGATTGATCTATATCTTTTCCAAAGGCGATTTTATCAATCCAACGTTTCTTTCATAAATAAATATTGCTTTATATATGCGATTGCAATATTATAAGCAAAATGCGAGGGAAGAAAGAACGTACGTTCCTTTTCTAATAAGATACGTGTGATACGGTACGTTCTGATTTTTAAAAATTGTGTTTATCAGTTTACCAAAATAATTTTACAGATCACAGCAGGAACCAACGTAGATTTTTCAAAAAATATTTTATTTGTTTAAATCTTCTATTTATTTATTAGTATTCTGCATTTTGGAAAGTTAGATAATTTTTGTACAAGTTTTGAAAGAATTATAATATTCGACGTATATCATAAAAAAGTAAAATAACAAAAATTTCGACGACGCTCAATAATACTTTCTGTGAGCATAAAAAATTGCTACGAATTAAAAATTTTCATAATGTATTTTAGAAGCTAATTAAAATTGTTTTATACATCTTAATTACAAAATTATATTAAGATAAACTTATAGATTACATCGTAAATTTTTCAGACTTTTTGTTTTATTGTTTTAGCTCGTGTGTACCATAGAATTTTGCAAATATTGATCTTTAAAATTCTTTAAAATTTTCTGTACGTATTATCGCACTATTATTAAAAATATCAATACTCAATTCTAAATATAAAGAATCTGGGGTGTTTCACTAAAAAGATTAATTACTCTCCTACTTATGGCGCATTTACAAAATTTGTTTCTTTACATATCTTTTTTTCTCCAAATTAAGAGAGTTTAAAAGAATTCATTATTTGCCGTAATTTATCTATATTCATATCGTAATTTGTTTAGTCCTTCGTTCGTTGCATATGGAATCGCATATCCTGCGATCAGTAGGAAAGAAGCCGGAAAGTCTTTTCGTTCCGAAAGAACGACGATGAGAAAGAAGAAGGGAACTCGACTGACCAGCGAGTAACGCTCCTGAAAGGGGTGTAGAAAACAATTATTTTACCTCAGTTAAAATATTTATCCTCCCCTGAACCTTTTTCTCCTTGAAACGTATGTGATCCCTGTCGAAGGGAAAATATAAATCGTGATAATGATTAAAGACACATTTACACGTTTCCCAAAGCCGACCGGGGGTGGTTTCCGATTATATCCGCGCGAACGGTAATCGATTTCTAATTTTATATCCGCTACCGGGAATTTATCCCGGCAAAATGGCCAAATGGATTTTCGTTGGTCCGAAATGGTACTCACGACACGTAAGCTGTCGTCGATTCTCTACACCTTATCACCCTTTCTTTCACTCTCTTCTCAGCTCAAGCTGCTTCCTCCGCTGGGCGTTACTCGTCGGCGGCGGCGGCGGCGACGGCGGCGGCCTCGACTCGGCCTGTAACTACTTGCGGATTCGCGCGTATCGCGTATCGCGGTCAATGGATACGGATGCAATTTTGCGGACCGGATTTATCTCTCGTACTTGAACATTACAAGCGCATCGTGTCGCGCTGCGTCGTCCGCGACGGCGACGATTGCGATAAATGGGCGAAAGGGCGAAAATCCTATTTTGTCGTACACCACGGTCTTTCGTCGACGACGACGGCGACGACGACCACGACCACGATCACGACCACGACGACGACGACGACGACGACGACGACGACGACAACGACAGTGGGACGAAGAACCGAGTGCGCCTGATCGGTGGTGGCGAACACGAATATGGCCGCCGACGTAAATCGATAAAACACGTTACGTTTTCCAGTGGCGGTGGCGGCGGGCGGCGTTTCGACGTGCCGCGCCGTTTGGAGCCGACGCTCTGCGTCGTACCCTCGTTACCCTTCGTTGCCCGCACTACCCCTGAACCTGCAGCTTCGAAGCCCTCACGACGATGATAACAAGGGGGAGGGCGAACACCGACGCGACGCGACGACGTCATCGGCGCGCGCGGACATTTGACGCGAGACAGCTTCCTTTCTTCTTTTTTAAATATTATCGCCGCGCGCAGTTCGGACAATGACGATGATACTTGATGATTGACGTCAATCTACAAATCATTTTAATCAACAATTGGCTCATTACTTTCTTACAGCAGAGTATTAAAAAAGGGCAAAGGGCAATCAAATGCGTCTCAGAGATGGAAACTAATACAAACTGTCTTTTTTTTCAACGTGTTTTTTCATTTCAACGCTAGTATACACCAAGAGAAATGTTTGATAAAATCAACTAACGTGTGGTTAAATAATGATCAAATGAATTTTATATCTCTAACACAAGATATCGTATATTAGATATATTATACAAATATTTGTACGATATTTAGAATATATTGGAATATTCTAAATATCGTACAAATATTTGTATAATATCGTAATATTGTGCATAGATTTGTAAAATATCACAATATTCGATATCATGTGCTGTTAGAGTAGTTATAATTACTAAATATACAGTTATTTTGATCAAACAATTTGTAGTCTTAACCAAATAATTATTTTTATACAACAAATTACAAAATGTTTTGTTAAATGTAACTAAGTTTTTGGTACCGGTAGTTACAAAATTTGTTTGATTGCTATTCAACCAAACGTTAGTTGATCTTATCAAACAATTTCTCTCAGTGTACTCCTAACTACGCAACGGCACAAACATTTTAGTATAGCTATATTATTTCTAACTGTCATTTAATTTCATGTATTAATTATGACTCATTCGTAATCGTAAAAAGAGTATTTACGCGATTACTTTCATATTTGTTCAGAAGAAGACATTATGATGGCAAATCTGTCATCTCTATTGAACATGTAAAGAATCAAATCGCGTGCGGAAATATAGTATTTCATCGAATATACAACAGCCCGATCTTCTTTCCCATTTGGAGGACATATAGAATTTGTTATCAAAACAAAGAAAGAAGCATAGTCCATGTTCCACAAAACACACGCGAGACGCGTATCAATAAAGCGCATGACCAAATCGATCTATTACAACAAAAATCTTCCAATTTATTTATTGTTAATCTCTCTATAAAGTCACTCACGCTAGAGCCAAATAATATTTTCACATGCTTTTGTCGCTAAGATTAATAATATAAAAGAAGAAAACTTTAAAAACTATTATGGAAATAGAACTCAAACTGCTTAATGTAATCTACAACCTCCATTAGCTATTTTTACAGAGTGCTATATCCCGGACCCAACGGACTCGCTTTCCGCGTTTTAAAACAAAGAAATGTAATGAATCGAACATCATTTTGTCATTTTTCTTCTCGTTATGTTGAGACAAAATTAATTTTAATTTAAACAAAGTATGTCAATTATTATGCAAGCCGCGTACAAATTTGTGATCATCATAAATATATTCTAATACGTCTAGCGTGTAAAATTCATAATTTCAATTGATTATAATCCATTTTTAAATTGAAAAAGAATGTCATCTTGTCGCTAAAAATACATATCTTATATCGCCTCGAATTCCCGAAATAGCAATTTTGACAACGATGCGCAGAGATATCGACCACGAGCGCACACGAATATATATAATCTAGAGCTCGCGTATGAAGAAGCGACGATTCTTTCTGAGAGATGGGACATTACGATCGGAGGGAAATCGATTTGTAACATTATTCCATTCTCTTTCTCAAACACATTTCACATTCACATACACATACACATACACATACACATACACATACAATAGAGTAGACAGTTGCTATATAAAGTTTTGTAATATCTATGTAAGCCTCTTTGCCTGAAATAGCAGCGAGTTGAAGAGTACGCATTTGTCTATAGATAGATGAAAATTCATATGTAACTTGCGTAAAGCTATTATGAAAAAACATATGTCAATGACACGTGTTATTTCTGCGATCTTATACCAAAAGTCTGAATAACAAAGCAAATAATCTATTAATTAACGAAACAAAAATCATTGTGACATCAAAATAGTTCAAAAATGAATGATGTAATTTTTCAAGTGTGATTTAATGTATCTTATATTGACGAAGAGAGAGATAATTATTAAATAAAATATAAAAATTTAATATTATCAATATCTTTATATATTAAATAATTTTTATTCTACATTAATTATATATCTATATTTTATATAAGAAGCCAACAATTAAAATTTTTAAATAATACAATCTTCTTGCTAATTTATTCTTCTAACGCTTTATCGATTTCCATGAATTCAGATCTTTACAATTTGAAATCCTAAATTCTTTAGACTTTGTAAAATTCTTAGAATATTTTTCTAGTATTTTTGGCGATTTCTCTAATAATAATATAGAAATCAGAAAGAAAACTAAAGAACAAAAATCTGGACCTTTTTTGACCTTTACCGCCAAAATTGCCGTACACTAGCGTTACCTGTGTCCATAATATGACATCATTAAGGTATGATACTATGTATCACATCAAGCGGTAAAATCGGCTGAACGGTTTGTATCCCTCTTAAAAAAAAAGTTATAAAAAATTATTTTCAAAGGTGAATTCTCTTCGAAATTAATGAATTTTGTAATTTTTTTTCTAAGAGAGATCCAAACCACGTTCATTCGGATTTTATCACAGATATGATACGGAGTACCCTGATGATGTCATTATGGACGCAGGTGACGCTAGTGTACGGCGATTTCGGCGATCCCACGAAATAAGCCGGCCCTGGTGAAAGTGTTGGAAAGATTCGAATACAGATTTCGGACAAAAATGGATTCAAGCGGATAGAAAAAAAAGAAAAAAAAGAAAGATAGAAAAAAATATAGTTAGAAAGTTTTCTTCGGATTGTTATCGGATTGTTCATTCCGATAAAAACTCGAGATTAAGGATTGAAAACCTTATCCGGACGATCAAACCTCGGATTCGTTTGAATTGGACTCACGAATTGAGAAAAATAAAAAAAATTATTAGGATAAGTTTTGAGTTTATTTGGATTGGACTCCTGGATTAAAAAAGATTAAATAACTGTTTCGGATTTATTCAGATAGAACTTGGAATTAATGCACGGATTGAAAAGGTTACAAATTTGATTCGGTTTAGAAGAGGCACAGAACTGTTCATAAAAGTTCGGAAAAGTTTGCATTAAAATTCTATTCAAAACTTTTTTATCAAGGGGGATAACCGCTCTCTCAATCTTCACTTTGGACATACCTATATCATTGCGTATTCCGAGAAACCGAAAAGCTTTGATTGATTTTGATCGTCAGACAAAAATATCTGATTGTGAGTAGGAGCGACTTTAAATTTAAAATTTGTATAATCGTCCACATTTTACAGACGTATAGAGACACTTCAAAATAAAGTTTTAGCTAAATTACTACTGTAACCGCTCTCAAGCTTCTCTCTCATTATATTTTACCCAGATCTATCTCAGAGACTTAATTATCGACACTGATACGCAACAATGGAGCTGAAACTGCATTGCATTAATCTGTAACATATATATAAATATATACAAATAAAAGCAATACCCAAAGCAATTGACATTAAAAGATAATTATTATCCGGGAAAACATTTTTTATATATAATTATATATAATTATGTATAATTATATATAAAATATACATGTCCATATGTATATAATTATATGCAATTATTTACATATAATTATATGTATATATTCATTTATATGTAATTATATATATTATATATTTATTTATATATAAATCACCTTTTTTTTTAATAAACCTGCTTTGTATGTATGTACAATCGTAAGCTAAAAGATTGCAACACATTTTCTTCGTTGGTTTTTGGAATGTAGACTTGCTTATTGATTAGCAAATGTAATTGGTTGGTTCCACAGGTAAGAACCAATTACGTTCGCTGATCGATGAGCAAGTCTACATTCCAAAAACCATCAAAAAAATGTGTTGCAACCTTTTAGCTTACGACTGTATAGTCGTGAGCTAATGCGTCGTCTACAATACAATCGTTACGATGTTACGACGTTGCGACGGACCAATCAAAGAAGAAAATATATCATTTTTTTTTTGTGATTGGTCAGTCGCAGAGTCGTAACATCTTAACGACATTGTAGATCCCGCATAAAAGGTTGCAACACATTTTCTTCGATTATTTTTGGAATGTAGACTTGCTCATTGAACGGCGAACGTTATTGGTTCTTACCTGTGGATCTAACCAATTAAGCATTGAACCATCTAACCATCGAAGAAAATGTGTTGCAACCTTATAGCTCACGACTCACATGAGCTAAACATGATAGAAAAGCTGCGCAACGACACGTAACGATATCCCTAGCTGTCGTTAAAAGTTGGTTTATAATAACCGTTACCGTAAAAAATTCACCAATCATAGTCGACTATTCTTCTACAAATCGATTATGATTGGTCAATTTTTTATGGTTACAGCTATTATAAACCAACTTTAATGCGTCGTTTACAATACAGTCATTACGATGTTATGATGTTGCGACAGGCCAATCAAAGAAGAGAATATATGATTTTTTTTCTTTTTTAATTGGTTTGTCGCAGAGTCGTAACATCTTAACGACTGTATTGTAGACGCCGCTTAAAGGTTGGTTTATGCAAGCCGTAACCGTTAACTTATGCCAGAATCTGTAAGAAATTGACCAATCGTAATTGATTCACAGAAGAATAATTAACTATAATTGGTCAATTTCTTACAAATTTTGGCATGAGTTAGCGGTTACAGCCTGCATAAATCAACCTTTAAGGTATCATCACTGATAGATCAGAGTTAATATGTTATCGAAAAGACGAAATATATATAATTAAAGCATATTATTTATACATATAAATATATATAATTAAGTTAATTTTTTACTGATTTTTACAGACGTTATTGAAACATTTTTTAAACAAATTTTAAAATCAATAATGATTGAAAAAGAAATTATAGCTTAAACATATGTTAAATAAATAATAAATAAACATTAAAATAATACTTACTAAAATCATTTTCTTAATTATATAATTTATGAAAAATAAATACTTAAGCAATATTAAATAAATGTTTAAAAAAGTTTATTTTAAAAAAATAAAAAAATATTAAATAAATATTAAATTAATGTTCAATAAATGTTAACTTAATGTTTATGAAATTGTTATTTCAAATGAAAAATTAATCCTATCTGTCCATATTAAATCGACAGTCGCATCTCTCAAAGTTAATTGTTGACGCTTTTCCGTAATGCTGATTGGTTCTCCCGATGTGCTTACGTGTGCTACTATCATTGCGAAAATTTTGACAACTATGTGTATCAATGTGTGCATCGAGTAAAGTAATTTGTAAATTATAAAAAGTGTGTATCGCAGGCGTAGCGTCTTGCTAGTGTAAAATAAATATTAAATTAATATTAAATAATTAACAATTTAACGTTAAATTAACGTTTTTAAAATTGTTTTAAATGAAAACTTAATGTACGTAAAGTAAATATTAAATTAATGTTGAATAAATGTTAAATTAATGTTTTTGAAATTATTGTTTTAAATAAAAAATCAATGTAAAATAAATATTAAATTAATGTTAAAAAAATGTTAAATTAATGTTTTTTTAAATCATTATTTAATATTTATGTTACATTAATAATTTATTAATAAATTATTAATGTAAAATAAATATTAAATAACCATTAAATAAACATAAAATAAACGTTAAATAAACGTTAAGTAAACATTTTCCTAAATTATTATTTTAAATGAGTAATGAATAAAATATAAATGTTAAATAAATATTAAATTAATATTTTCTCTAAATCATTATTTTAAATATTTAATTAATGTTAAATAAATATTTAATAAATGTTTAATAAATATTATTGTTACAATAAATTGTACAATGAATAATTAATATTAAATAAATATTAAAAAAACATTTAAAAAATATTGTGTGCTGATAAGCGTAAAGCGTTATAAAAATGTAAAATTTAAATAAAACTGTTAATACCATAATTAAGAAAGTTAAATTAAATAAATTCAGGAATTTTTATGTGCATAAAACTTTGTTTAATACTAGAGTAACAAAATAACTCATTTATATTTTGTATATATCCCAGCAAACACAGAGAATATAGCTGCAACATTGCATTGAAGTAAGGATGCGCTTACATAGGATGCGGAATGGCGGAACTACGGAATTGCGGAACGTACTTACGTGATTGGTAGCGGCTTCATTCCGCCGATTCCGCTCCGCTAAAGCCCGTATCACACTACGTATTGCGGCTGTGGATTGGATTAGGATTGCGTATCGCAAATTAGAATGCAGCAAATAGAAATCATCTATTCTACAATTCGCAATCCGGATCTGAAGCTGCCTGGCTTTGATTGGCTGCATTCTAATTTGCAATTCACAATCCCAATCCAATCCTCTTCCGCAATACGGAGTGGGACACGAGGGGTGCTTTCCAACAAGAGACACAAGCGACACCGTGTAACACTTTAGGCTTGTTTTCTGTTCCTGCACTAGACTGCACTGGAACGTTCCTTCTTGTTTTCGCTAACTTTGAAACATCTATCTATTTCATTTTAAGTGTACACTTATTTAGAGAGTTCAGGAACGGAAAACAAACGGAGTGTCTACATTGGTGCTTTCCAACTATGACACAGAAGGCTTGTTTTCTATTCCTGCACTAGACTGCACTGGAACGTTCCTTCTTGCTTTCGCTAACTTTGAAACATCTATCTATTTCATTTTAAGTGTACACTTATTTAGAGAGTTCAGGAACAGAAAACAAACGGAGAGAGACACAGAGCGACACTGCAAAACACAGCTTAATCTTAAGTTTGGCCGTGTCAGCCATCAATAGTGCCAACACATCGGGCAAATAAATTATTTTTTCAAGTGTGGTACTGGTACATTTTAGTCATGTTCAGTTATGTTTTGTTGCCTTAACATAATTAAAATTATAGTTTGAACTTTTCGTTTCTTTACATACTACATTTTTAAATTAGCACAATGGACTTATATTTTTACTAAAAATGTTTCGTGTTCGAAAATAACGTACCAGACCCAGAATTCTTAGATGGTAATCAATATTCATTATTTTTATTTAAAGAATTGTAAGCCTATGAAACAATGCATTCGTTGATTATTCATTATTCATGCGTATTTCATCGGATTAATTTGCATGTTTATTCTTTTGTCGGCATTGTAAAGAAGTTATTCCTACGTTGGATAATGTAAAATTCCTTCTTTAACGGGTCTGGATTTTCTACGGATAGATTTCTGATTCAATTTGAATCTGTGTTTTTTAGGCTGTGTTCCGATATTAACTGCCAGTACTGAAAATGTATAGTATGGCTGCGTTCCGAAATTCACTGCCAGTACTGAAAATCTATAGTATACGTAACGTGAACTATAGATTTTTAGTACTTGCAGTGTATATCGGAACGCAGCCTATATGTGACGTGAACTATAAATTTTCAGTACTGCCAGTAAAAACGGAACACAGCCTTACTAAGTCAGTCTTTTACGCACTCTAGTGACCGTGTTTGGTAACTTATTTGTTCCAATTAGACTACACAACTGTGTTACACTGTATGACACTGTGTCACACTGTGGCACTCTTGGCTGCGTTCAGATTCTCCACCCGGTGAGTGATCTCTGGGTAACTGGGTAAATGGGCGGAGCTAATGAAAAGCTCCCTAGTGGTTTATGGAATCTGAACGCACTCTTAAACATTGGGTGTGTTTAGCAAATAACGCTGAGAAATAGTAACATAAATATCTCAGATTCAGAATAAATTACATAATAAATTAAGATAAACGATAAAGATAATACATAAATATTTTACTATGAATATTTTTATCAATATAACTAAAGTAGATGAAAATTAAATGTTCGTAGAATAGGACGAATCAATTTAAACAATGAAAATAAATTTTTATTTTAACAAATTAGATTAAGATATATATTGCGCATATCATCTATTATATGTATAGGCTTGTTTTCTATTCCTGCATTAGACTGCACTGGAACATTCCTTCTTGTTTTTACTAACTTTACTAACTTAACTACTAACTTTCACTTTAAGTGCACACTAATTCAGGGAGTTCAGGAACAGAAAACAAACAGTATATTTTATTAGTATCAGAAAATATTTAATAATACTAAAAATCTTTAACATACTAATCTCAAATATAAATATTTATATAACGGTTTTGTGAGACTGTAGACCAAGAAACCTTATATTAATAGAATAAAAGATTAATATTTATTAATCTGTAATTACATAAACAGAATAATAAACAAAACGTTTAAACTTTACTTGGTTATTAACGTTTTTTTTTATTATATTTATACATTTTAATTTTTATTTACTATAATATTTTAAATTAAATTTATTTTTTTATTTTAAATTTGTTTTAAATATACGAGCTTTATCACAAATGTATAGAAATTTTTATAGCGATACATTTTGGAACGCACCTTACGTCACCCACCCGTTTCACCCGGCTCAAGGACCCATGTGGTTTTTCCACTCTCTCGGGATAGACAGAATGATAAAGTGAACGACCCACCTAATGTCCGGTAGGGGCACTCTAAAGGAATCTGAACGCTCTTTAGGTGCCTGGGTGCACTCGGGTGGGGAATCTGAACGCAGCCCTTGTTGGAAAGCACCCGAGGTGTATTTTTCTTGTCCCATTGAGCGGAAATTGTGGAATGCAATTAGCGCTGATCAATCGCAAGGGCTTCCGTAGATCACTTATATGAGATCTGCCAGAATAGTGTTTATCATTGACTTGCATTGATTCCGCATTTACAAGTTCCGCTCCACGGGAGCACATGCGTGTAATCTTTGTTTACATTAAAAGGTTATGATCTTTTAATTTATCAAAATATATGATGGGCAAGTTTAAAAAAACTTTACAAAACAAACAAGTGCCTGCTGTAAAAAATACAAAAACGTCCATTGCGAAGGTAATCTTTAATTTTTATTAAATTTCTTAATCGTTTGTACACGCGATGGAGTTATTCATAACCTGAGTATCTGTTTTCTTTGAAAAACTAAAAGGATTGTAATGATAATATTTATACCCTGATAAAAATTTTTTTTATAATTTTTTATATAATTTTTCAGAATTTCTGTATAATTTTATAACCTTAGATTTTTTATACTATTGGTATTTTAACTATGGCTGCCTCAATAAGGTTATTTCACGTCTGTGTTCACACTACACTCTCATATTTGTGTGTAGTGTGAACATAGGCGTGGAAAAACCTTATTGAGGCGGCAATATTGGACACGAGTTAAAATCCCAATACAAATTGCAACACTCATAAATATTCAGAAAATCTATATCTTTTCTTAAAATTTTTCAAATATGTTAATCATGAAATATCCTAAGATTTCAAAGATTTTTTGTTTTATAATTTCTGATGAAATGTTATAAAATTTAAAACAGTTAAAAGTATTTTTTTTTTTAATCTTAGAATATTTCAAAATTTATATGTACAAAAAAATTTTAAGAAAAGATACAGACTTTTGTGAGTATTTTTAAGTGTTTCTAAAAAATGTTCCAATTCATATAAAAAAAATTTCACCAGGGTATACCATTTGTTTTAAACATACTACCATAAAAATGTTTTCTAGAAATATACTGTGTGTATGTATGTATATATGTATGTATGTGTGTGTGTGTGTGTGTGTATATATATATATATATATATATACATATATATATATATATATATATATATATATATATATATATAAATCATTCAGTTATATCATTAAAAAATATTATACTTATAAAAATAATACAACTTAATTTAAAAGTATTTGGATCCAGAAAGTGAAACAATGTACAGTTAAATAATATAAGTAAATTAAATAATGGAATGATCAATAAATTTCCTTTGTTCTTTTTTGTGTTTTGAATTCATAATATTAGATTTTTGGTTTTTGTTTTAGAAACAAAGAAGAAAAATAGAGGACAAGAAAGATGACGGAAGAAAGAAAGATGACAAGAAGTCATTAAATAATACACATAAAAATAATTTAAAGAAACTAAATGCATCTAACAAAATAGCAAAGACTATATGTACAAATATGCAAAATAGTAACAAGAAAAAACCACTTGGTTTTAAGAATAAACTTGTAAAAGATACAGAAAGATTAAATGTTCCAACAAAGTATTCAAAGGATAATAAAAATACATCAGAAGCATTTCAAAAAGTACAAATTAAGAAAAGAAATAGAAAACGGAAACGAAACAAGAATCTCGATCAAGGAAATAAAAGTGCTATAATAATCGAAGATGCAAGAAAGAAAAACAAGAAACGAAAACAGAATATGAATCTCGATTATATAAATAAAAGTGCCACAACAGTCGATGATGCAAAAAAGAAAAATAAAACATTACAAATGCCTGCAAAAAATCTTGATCTTGAACATAGAAAAGAAAAAATTAAAAAATTTGAAAAGGTAAATGAAAAGAGGTTGAAACAGATGTCAGCTAAAACAGAAGCACAGCAGATAAAACCTGACGAAGTATTAAAGTTAAACAAACATAAAATAAATATTAAACATTTAGCAGAGATGCTCGCCAATAAATCAAAACCAAAGCAAAAAGTTACACAGCTTTCTTTGAGAGATAGAATGATGACACAGTTAAGAGCATCTAGATTCAGATTTATAAATGAGACACTGTATAGTAATGCCAGTTCGCAGTCTAAGCATTACTTTAAAGAGGATCCTGATTCTTTCCTGGCTTATCACGCTGGATATAAACAGCAACTCGAACAATGGGCAGTGAATCCACTAGATGTTATAATAGCGTCGATTAAAAAACTGTTCGTATACTATGCCTTATTCTTAAAAAAAATTGATTTATTAATTAAATCTAAACATTATAATATATTGATAATTACAGACCAAAGGATAATGTGATTGCTGATTTTGGTTGTGGAGAGGCAAGGCTTGCTGCTTCTGTTCCTCATATGGTGCACTCGTTTGACTTTATAGCTTTGAATGACAAAGTGAAAGCTTGTGATATGGCTCATACTCCATTACTGATGAACAGCGTCCACGTTGTCGTGTTTTGTCTCTCCCTAATGGGATCTAATCTCAACGATTATATTATAGAAGCTAACAGGGTTCTTAAAAACAAGTAAGTAATAATAATACTCTTCATTAATATGATTACACAAGAAATTAATGTTTTTGTTTCAATAAATTTAGTGGGATCTTGAAAATAGCTGAAGTTGAAAGCAGATTTGAGGACGTAAACAATTTTATAAGACTGCTACGTAGTTATGGTTTTAAAAATACATGGAAAGATTTGTCTCACAACTTGTTTTATTTTATGGATTTCAAGAAAGAAGAAGATATAAGCATGAAAAGAAAAAATCTCTCTCCGATCACACTAAAATCATGCCTGTATAAAAAAAGATAACATTTTATTGTATTATTTGAGCAATATTATATTTTTTTACATATAATAAAATTTTAAGTTGTTCTTCATAAAAATGTTCCATACTCTGTTGATATATCACCATTACTTTTAAGTAATAAATTTATATCAAACATCATGTGGATAATTATTCTATGTGCTTGCTTAAACAATGTGCTATTCTTTGAGACACATTGCTCCATTAAGCACAAATTTTATAGTTTTAAAAAAATATGTAGTAATTTGTAAATTATTTACAACATATAAAATCATAATTTATTAAAAAAATAATATGGATATTACATTAATATTTGATAAACGCATTGTACAATATATTGTTCGTATACATATATATACATAATTCCAATTTTAAATCATTTATTCTCTAAAGAAAATGTGATTTGTTTATTCGTATTTATATTTCCATCAAGTCTGTATGAAATTAAATCAATTTTATGAATATTTCAATATTCTCTAAAAAAAAGTATGATTCATTTATTTGTATTTACAATTTTATCAAGTCTGTGAAATTAAATTCTTCACGGAACGTAAATCTCGTTTAGGAAAAAAGCATTTTAAACAATTATTAATACTTACACTTGACTTATATTTATACCGTCCAATATGTCTTCCCACTCATCTTTTAAATCCTCTGCTCTTCGCAATATTAAAAGCTGTAATTTACCGTAATCAATAAATAACGAAGATATTTTCACAGTAAAAATATATTTTTATTAGTATATTTTATATGACTTACTTTTGCTGCATCTATAATTTGCGCGACTAGTTTATTACTTAAATAAGGAATATGTTGCTTTAGTTCTCTGGGATTGGCTTTCGCTATAGATTGTAAAGTCTTATAGCCAGCTTTGTACAATTGACGAGCTCTACCCTGTGATAAAGGATGATTAAAATAAATGTATTATATATATATATATATATATATTCAACTTTTGATCTTTAAATATTTGAATGTAATGATACAATAATATAAAATTAATAACTTACTATTTTTACTGATGGCAGTTCTATCAACTTTTCTAGTTCTGCTGGACAACAGTAAGATAGCTTTTTACTGAACATATTTAATATCTCAGTAAAAGCCCAAAACTCGGGTAATTCCTACAAAATAAAATTTAAGATTAATATATATTTTGAATTTTTCTGTTGTATAATCATAACAGTTATTAAATTACTAACTCTTTTATTTACCTGACAAAATCTGACTACGGAAAACGCAAACATTGAGACCGCATTTAAAAGACTTTGTACAATACCTCTATTAATTTGATATTTTTCGGCAACAGAATAAACTGTATGATGGTTCCACAATTCATGTACTATTAACGTCACATAAAATCTATCAACTACCCTCTTCTCGACAGACTATAACAAAATTATTATTTTTTCTTAAATACAGTGTTTAAGAATAATTTCAATTATTTGATAATAAACTAACCTTAGGTATTATACCATCACGTAATTTATTTGCTGCAGCTTCTGTTATTCCAAGAAGTCTAGCGACTTGCATTTGACTTTCAGTTAACTCCATTATCTTGAAAAATATAAAATATATTATAACGACATTATTTGCAATATCGATATATAAAAATGTAAATAATATTACCACATCATAGTAGATACTGCCAACGGGAGTTATTTGAGATATACTGTCATAAGGTGTGACAAGATAAAGAAGATGAAGATTATCAATTAAGATTAAATGCTTCTGAGCTGTTTTTAAATCTTCATACAATGCATATGCGGTTTTTAAATCAATCGGTCCTGTAATAAAATTGTAAAATTGTGTTTAAAATTGTAAAATTGTGTTTAAAATTGTAAAATTGTGTTTAAAATTGTAAAATTGTGTTTGAAAACAAAAATAAATAAAAATTTGTTGCCACTACCTTTCAATGCAGCTTGTCCCAAATCACAAAGCTGAAATTCAGTTTTATTTGTAAATATAATCGTTTTTACTTCCTTTTTAACTGGCAAATTCTCCACACACGTTGATTCTTGAGATGGAATGACAACAGTCACGTTACAATTATGACTATTATTGTCTTTGCTCTTTACTTTTATTACGCCACATTTTAATAACGCTGTTATCGTTTCGTCTGTAATTGCCTTCAGATTAATACCTATTCTATTTTGTTGAATACTAAGTAAAGTTGCGGTTGTCAATTTATGCAATTCAGATCTAGTCGATGCCATGTTTAATTGTATTGCACTTAAAATCAGATTGTTGAGTCCTCTGTCATTTTCTACGTATAAACTACTTAGTGAGTCGTCCATCTGAGATACTAGCAGATCTTTCACCTGTAGTATTAACATGCCTTAAATCTCAGGATAATAATATCAAATTATATATATTTTATATATATGTATATAAAACTTCACTTTATTGTATTTTACAAATTCTTACTTTACCGATCTCGGACTGTTTACAAATAAGTATACTTTCTCCTAAAACTCCCATACCAGCACGACCAGCCCGGCCAATCATTTGTTTGTATCTACTTAAATTCAAGAATTGATTTCCAATATAAGGACTACGTAGTATTACCTAAAACAACAATCTTATTAACAACTACAATAATATTAGTCGTTCGCGCATTATCAATTATGTTAAATAATTACCCTTCTTGCTGGTAAATTGACACCAGCTGCTAAAGTCGACGTGCAACATATTACACATAGAGTACCTTCTCTAAAGGCATCCTCTAACAAACGCCGTTCTTCAGATGTAAGACCGGAATGATGATAGACTATGCCAAATTTGATAGTTTTTTGCAAAATGGGGCATAATCCTTCCTCAGTCTTAAGCGCGTTTAACAAAGTTTTTTTTTCGTTTACTTTGTAATCATATAAAGTCCTAAAATTACGACGCATGTATCTAAACACTTACAGTTTACTAAAAAAAATGTAATAAGCATAATAAAATCTTACTTAGGCAAGATTTTGGTTAATAATAAAGCCACATTTTCACAATTTTTACGACTTGAGCAGAATATAAGGCATGAATCGTTTGGTATCACTTCCATTATTAAACCGCCAATTCTATCTGGATCCAAAATTGCTATATCATCTGTGTACTTTATAATAAAATTATCAATTTATTATTCAACATTATGTTATAAAAAAAGCTTTTATAAAATCAAATTCAATTAAATTACCTTGTAATCATTGGTGCTCATGTCTACTAATAATTCCTCACTATTAAAATCAACTACCCACATATCATTTCCACATTTCACATATTCTGTTATTTTAACTGGTCGAAAGTTTTGAGAATACGTATCTGCGTTAAGAAACTGTGCAATTTCCATTAAATTACCTATCGTCGCGCTCATCCCAATCACACGTATTATATCTATAAAAAAATTAGTATTTTATTAAAAAGAGAATAACTTTTAGAAATCCATATTATCTAAATATTAATTTATGTTATTACCACTGAAGAACATTATCTTTGTAAGAAGCCCTTCTAATGTAGCTCCTCTTCCTCCAGACTCTCCAAGCAAATGTAATTCATCAACAACAATAATACCAATCTAAAATATGTTTCTTATATATTACAACCTAATATAACTAAAATAAGTAATTACTAATATTTCAGCTTACTTCGGATAAACGTTTCGTTTCTATTAAACTATTTACAAGTCCTAGTGCTTTCTCTATGGTACATATGTAAATGCTGTTTTTCCTCCGCCGTTTCACTGGTGGATAACGCCCTTTTGTACCAGCATATTCCTCGATTAAAAAACCTAATTTTAATGCTAACACAGCCATTGATTGAACCTACATATATGTGAACTCAATTAATACACTACACAAATTTTTTTCTTAATATATCAATCTTAAAATGTCTTGCCTTTTCCTGTACCAAAGCCACGTATGGAAGTATAAAAATAGCATTTTTTTTATTACAAATAATTTCTCTCAACATTAATATCTCTGCCACCAAAGTTTTACCACCACTCGTTGGCAAAGCGTAAATTAAATTCTTCTTGGTTCTAACAGCTATTTTTAAGCATTCGTCTTGCCATTCTGTAAAAAAAAGAATGGTAAAAATTATTCTTATTTCTTATAAACTTAATTAATAATTGCCAACTTACGATATAATTCACAAATTCCTTTAACTTCTTGTATCAATTTTTTCACAGTGTCCGATAAACCATAAAATGAAGAAGAATTTGTGGACTCTGTTTCCTTTTCCAATTTCTTTGATATTGATATATCGTCATTTAAACACAATCGTTTTTTTAAGGTTTTACACTCAATCAACGTTCTAGATTTGGTTTTCAAAATTGGTGAACCATCACTATCAATCTTTTTGAAATGACTCTCTTCCAGCGTATAGTCACCAAAATTTGTAATATGCAAACACGGAGCACTCATTAAATCATCCTTGTGTGAAATACTTTTATTTTTCTGACTTAAGAACGCTTTCTCAACATTTTGAGCTGCATTGCCTAATTCTGTGTTTGTATTCTCTTTGTAAGATGTATCAAACATATCAAAATTGCTGATGTTATTGCTCTCTGGAGCAATCTCTTCCTCTGTTTGCGAATCGAATTGAGCAAATATTTGATTCATCAAAGTTTTGTCCTGCCATTCGTTCATGTAGGAAGACCCGCTGGTTTCAGATAATATTTTGGAGCTAGCTGTTGCATCGTCCGCGTGCTCTTTGATAGTTTGTGCAACCGACCCATTGAACTCTTGGAGGTGCTTGGACGTTTCTGAAGAGATGTGCAATCCATTGTCAGGCTCTATATTGCACAACAACGTATTATCCAGCATCAACAGAGATTCAACAGCGAACGGTGACTTGGATCGCCTGCTATTGTTAAAAAATATTTTGTGGTTTTCTTTATTGTCATCTGACATCTTCCATTTGGCAGATCAGTTCTAAAAGAGCGGGATTTTTGTAATTTACCTATGTATATTTATCTTAATATCATATTCCGTTATTTAACTGAAACGCTAAATAATTATTTTTATACCTTAACAATATCAGATGATCTCTAGCTTAAAAAAAACCCTTGCTGATTAAACAGCTGATTAAACGTGGTTTATTTTTATGGTGCAAAAAAATCTCGTGATATCGATCACTTGAATCTCTGACGGTGCGTGTTTAAAACCATAACCTATTCCGATCTCTCGTGTGTTTGTCGCGCGGTATCCCGAGCAATCCCGAGGCAACGGGAAGCCGAGTTTGCTCCGGTCGATAGGACTGAGGACAAGATGCCGAAGAAGAAGACCGGACAGAGGAAGAAGGCCGAGAAGCAGAAGCTTCGGCAGAAGGAGATCAGAGCTGCCAAGGAGCAGATCGACTTAGCCAAATTTCCTTGCAACTCCGTAATGGTGAGTCGATTCTTCGAAATACGCAATAGAAACCCTTCGCGTTTTTAATTTGATTTTATCGTATTCCGCGTCACAGGAATGCGACAAGTGCAATAAGAAGCAAAAGAGCCGTGCCTTCTGTTACTTCTGTCAGAGTCTGCAGCGATTACCCATATGCGCTCATTGCGGCAAGATCAAGTGCATGCTGAAGACAGGTGACTGCGTGGTGCGTCACCCTGGGGTTTTCACCACAGGATTGGGAATGGTGGTAAGTAAATCTAGGTTTCTGTTACATTGTAAAGTTAAACATTTGTCAGTATGGTCAGTATGGTACCACAAATGGAGTATTTTAGGGAGCTATATGCGATTACTGTGAAGCCTGGGTATGCCACGGAAGACGTTGCCTTACGTCTCATGCCTGCATCTGTCCACTAATGGACGCAGTTTGTCAGGAATGCGAGAGAGGCGTTTGGGATCATGGCGGAAGGATATTCAAGTGCTCATTTTGTGATTGCTACTTGTGCGAGGATGATCAATTTGAGCATCAAGCATCATGCCAAGTATTGGAAGCAGAAAGTTTCAAATGTAATAATGGCGATGTACACTAGGAATATTGCATTCTTATTTAATTTTAACTGTATTTAATTATTTAATATTTGTAGGTCAATCATGTAATCGTTTGGGGCAATACTCCTGTCTTAGGTGTAAGACATGCTATTGCGAGGATCACGTTCGTAGAAAAGGTTTTAAATATGAGAAGAATAAGGCTATCCCTTGTCCAAAGTGCAGCTACGAAACGTCACAGACGAAAGATCTAAGCATGTCTAGTAAGCATTGATAGTATTTATATAATTTATATTATTTGATATAAATTTATTCAATTAATTTTTTTTTTTTTTTTATTTTTAAAGCGAGAAGTCATAAGTTTGGTAGACAAAACCAAGGTGGTCCATCTGAATCCGACGATGAAAACGGATATAATTATGGTAAACCAAGATTCTTTTCTCTGTTTTTTTCATAATAAAAATTTAAAGAAAGAGTTTAGAATGTTTATATATTTACATTTTTATATATACACTTAAAATATTTTTGAGTAAACATTTCCTTGTTATGGCAGGAAATCAAGAGTCTTGTTATGGAACAGTTAGTTATGCCAATGATAATGAAGATGAAGATGATGATTACGACGATGATGAAGATATAGAAGATGATGATGATGACGATGATGATAATGATGATGATGATGATGATGATGATAATAATGAATCGTTAAGTACAGATGAAGAAAAGAAAGATACCAAGACACAAACTCCAGACAGTAGTAAAAATAAAACTTAACACTTATTTACAGATGTGTAAAATAGCAGTAATTGAAAATAAAATATCAATTATCAAAAAGTTGAATCACGCACAAACATGTAGAAGAAACATGAGAATTCTTGAAGAGAGATAATTTAAATAACTTTGTAAAATACAAATTAACAAATTCTCAAGTATTTATACATCCAATATGTACAATATTTAAATTTAATAGCCCATTTAAAACAAATATATATGAGAGATACCGCGAATCGAATATCAAGCAAAATATATAAGGATATACTGTTGAATAAAGAAATAATCATGAAGAAATAAACATTGTTTATTGTACATGAATTTTATGCAGTTTAAATAAGTCCTTACAAAATCATATTATAGTACACAATCATAACACATACATTTGAATATGCGTTATACACGCAACGTTGTATATTCAGACGGGAATGCGAAAGTATGAGAACCAAGAGCATTAACACTAGGTAACAATCCAGCGTTTGGAATAATGTTCCAGGACAACGTTAACGTTACATTCTTATTTCCTCTGCAAAAAATAAAAAGATTTATTATGTATGAGTTTATCAAAAAGTATAGAAGTTCTGTTTCCATAATACTCAATTTTATTTTACCTGAGGCCTTTGCCATCATCCCAAAAGTAATATTTCGTATTCATATTCTTGAAATCAAGTACAGCATTATCTCCACGAAGAACTATCTTATCCCATAGCACTACCTGCCAATATAAATTGAATATTTTTAGGAATATTTTGGCTTTATAACATCTAAAGGTATCAAAATTTAAAACTGCAAACTCTTAGGGTTATTTTTTTTATTTTTCCTAATCAACAAAAAATTTTAACTCATAAATACTCAAATTTTAGTCCTGAAACTGACTAGAAAGAAAACAGTGAAAAAATTGGATTTATACTGACAAAATTACCTTATTTTGCTACAGCATAAATAACTTTGAAGTAAGTGAATCCAAATAATATTTTTACACAAATATTTATTAGTTTTATTATTTAAAAAATTTGATTTAACTCAATATGATTTGCCTATCAAATTTGCAAATAAATACTACAAAACATGATTTTATTAACAAAAAGCAGACAAAAAATTAAATGACTTAAATCAATGAGAAAATTATAATTTTATACAGATACTCAAACGTAACAATTTATGAAATTGATATAGTTTTGGTAATGCCTCAAAACATGACAAATATATCTTTAAAAAAATACATATGATAAACTAATAAAGTCTAACATACCTGATTAAATTCATTATTTTCCGTCTGATATTCTGCTGTGAGGTATAAAAACAATTGCTTAACATTCCAGTTAAACAATGGAGTAAGATGTAAAAGCTTTGTAAGGCAAATATGTTGCAAAAATGTATGAATTTAATACAATGTTATTTTATAGAAAGGAAGTTATTTTTATCAAAACTGAACTGTTTTTATCAATAATATAAAGCAATTAAAAATTATATGATTTTAATGAATTTGTACAAATATTTGACTTTAATGAACAGAGACACTTGTACAAAAAGGATATCAGTTTGTAGATCAAAAGTCAAGTAACCCAAGTCATTTTTCTCTCTCGATGCACTGTAATCTGGTACATTCTTTCTGCAAAAGTAAAACATATTTATTACAGTAATTATAAATATATAAAATTATATGTAACACGCATCAATCTTTGATGTGTTGAAGCACAATACAAGTTCTAAAATAGTTATGATTTAGATCACTTGGGAAAATTTAGTTTCTTGCAGAGTACAACTCTGGAGCACAATATGGATTCTTTGACAGAAAGCATGATTAATGGAAATATAATAAATTGTGTAATAAACTGTATGATGTAACAAGTGTATATATTTACATTTAACACTTACACGACAACTTTAACCGTATTTAACGCTGCGTTTGCTCTGTAATCGATAAATACTGTGGAGAGGAAGCAGCAAAATGTGAGGCAGGCCGATACACTTAACGTGTACGCCAAGATAGCATTCCCTCGTGTTAGGAACGTGTGCATTATCGCGCCGTCAATAATCCGTCAACAATCGTGGCGTTCCTATTTAATTAAAGCGACTTAATCGATACAGCTGTGCGGGATCGACGAATTTCTAACCAACGCGCATTGTCTCCCCAATCGGAACTTTCAACGTCAGCAGGCTCACAACGTGACAGCGACAGTTACCGGGTTTACGTTCGTAAATGAATCCATACGTCGTATCATCAAGCGATGATAAGCTCGCGTTTGCGGAAGAAACACAAAAAGCGCACTGACGAAAGGTTAAAATATTTTTTTTTCGATGATTTTGGGAACGCACCGAAATTTAAAAAAACAAAACAAAACGATGACCTGCAATGACCATTCGATGATTCGCGGACAAACCGCATTGAAGCTGGTGACTTCTAAAGTTTCGGTTTTTCGGCGTTACAACGTTGGCGATCCTGCGAACGAACTGCACTGAAGTAGGTCGGAGTACGCGGAGCAAGGGAGGGTTGGCGCGGCCCGGTTATTTGGACACGTTTATGGTTATCAAATTTGACAATAAACATCGGGCGGTCCTGTATGTCTCGAAGTTAACGATACGTCAGCATGGGTGAGTCGAAAACGCGCGATTTTCCGATGCATCACACGAAAATTCGGTCGAATACTCTGCGCGTTAAGTTACGTCCGACTGCCGAAAGAGGTTGTCGCCTTTACGACAGGCATGCACAAGATCTTGACGATGCATCTCATTACAGGTGGGTTGCTCAGCTACTTCCGTAACCTGCTCGGAAGCCGCGAGATGCGGATTCTGATCCTAGGCCTGGACGGCGCCGGCAAAACTACAATTTTGTACAGGTTTGCCTCCGATAGTATCCCTTGATGACTAGCTGTCATCTGTGTTTACACGATGCATCTATTAATAGTCATTTTTCTACGGATTAAAGTTATCTTTATATCTTTCATATTTTTATTTTAAAGTTATTTTTGTATTTTGGATACTTTTTTAATTTTTTAGAGCTGTGTGACAGCAGGTCTACTGTCAATTATAAAAATCCTAAATCTTTAATTGTTATTAAAATTAACCTAGTATTCATTATCTTTTTATACAAGTTATATCATTTTGATTCCTCAAAATTAATTAATTTTATGTCCAATGTAGATGTACTTTAATCTTGATTTAACTTGCTCTTTATCTTTTTCTAATTTTTAAAATTTAGAAAAAGAACAATGGACATTAGTCAACATAACTGAAATAGATCTCACAGATTCAGCTGACCTATCAGTAATTGTATTACAGAATTTGATATCAGCTCTGGAAGATTACATATTTTGTATCTTATTCGCTGTGTAATTATATATTAATATTGAATATTGTATATTTTATAATTCTATGATATAAATGTATACCATCATTATAATGATGAAAGATGAATATATATTTAATATGAATTTTCAACTGTAAAATATGCTACAAAAGTTCTTTAACCTGTTGTTTATCAGGTTACAGGTAGGCGAAGTAGTAACCACAATACCAACTATAGGGTTCAATGTAGAACAAGTTACTTACAAAAATTTAAAGTTTCAAGTCTGGGATCTTGGCGGTCAAACAAGTATACGGTATGTTAAATTTGTGAAAGTTGATTTTTCTTAGAATTCATAAGTGAGACACTCCTCACTTTCAATAATCTACATATGTATATATATATATATATATATTAGTAATTATCCTTTACGTATTTTTTGTATGTACTAAAATAAATACTTTATATATTTAATATAAAATGTATACTAATTTAAAATATATATTTTATGTATTTACTTACAGACCATACTGGAGGTGTTATTATTCCAATACAGACGCGATAATTTACGTGGTAGATTCAGCAGACAGAGATAGAATAGGCATATCAAAGGACGAATTAATTCTCATGTTACAAGTAAGTAACATTGTCTTGTTGAATTAATGATCTTGCATACAACTTAAAATAAATACCTTTATTTTATCGCTTTAACATTAATATCGTTGATTTAGAAAAAATTAAAATTCAGAATGTATTTAATATTTAAACAGGAAGAAGAGTTACAAGGCGCGATCTTGGTAGTATTGGCGAATAAACAAGATATGGCGGGATGCCTCAGTGTCGCGGAGGTCCATCAAGCACTCGGATTGGACGCTCTCAAAAACAGAACCTTCCAAATATTTAAAACTTCCGCGACGAAAGGCGAAGGGCTTGACCAAGCTATGGATTGGTTGTCGAACGCGCTGCAAAGTAGAAAATGATCAATATTATGTCAAAGTTATTTATATTTGAGCCTTACAAGGGGACTAGTCACACATGACTGTCGCTCTAAATGTGCCGGCGACTTGTCACCGAGCACGCGATGTTTTGTTTATTTATTGTAATTATTGTATTTTAAATATTTCCTTTGCAATTTACAGCGAGGAATATTCAAGGAATCACTGTACTTTTTCATAATGCTGAAACACGTAACAATAAGGGGATTATTTTATCTTTCTATATGCGATTTAATAAACTTAGAGAATTCTTTCAACTTATAATTTTTTGCACTTAGTCATCTCATACGCTGTTACTGCGTAACATTTAATAATTAAGAATAAAAAATAATTGTCTTGCTATTCGTTTAATATTGACGATAATTGAAATTTACATAAAATTGTATTAATTGTTTGTAATAGGAACACAAGTATATTGCTACTAAATATACAACTCGATTACCAGACAAATGAAAGAATAAATATTCAAAAAAAGTTCAAATTTAAAACAAGAATATTTCAAAACATTTAGATCATATTTATACATAACGAATTAAAATAAAAAGTGGATAGGATACAAGTGCAACACATAGCATTTATAAAAATTATTACACAATATAAACGAAGTAAAATTAATTCTGTGGCGCGAAAGAATTACGTTAGTGTTAGTCATGATCATCTTCAAGTGTACAAGTCTCATCTTGAGGTAAATGTCTACTTTAACAGCCAAGCGATAGTTTTTATCGCTTGGCAGCGCAATATTATTACCAAATAAGATCGCGATTTATACTTTTATTATTTTCCAATATATATTTATACTTCCTGAACAAAACCTATTGAATTTCAATATTTTATAATGCAGAGAAACATAAATACTATTTCTTAATAAATAGCGAACTAAACACACTATATGTAAATAATATCAATTTTGCTGTTTGTAGTAGGTAATAGCTTTTGTAAAATGTACGTACCAATGCGAGATGCGATCGCTCGTTTTATTACCATTCCGGAACACCAAATTTTTTGATTCGTTTTATTTTCGCAGCCATGTCTATTCGAGATTTCACCCTCATGTAAAATATCGGGCAGTCACGGCTGAAAATATATTTAAAAATAATTATTTTGAAGCATATATATTATTCATATTTACTTTCCTACATATCAATATTTTAATTAATATGTATAAGAACATATCCTTATTTGGAAAGAGTATTATTACTATGACTAACTTAGAGCATATAACTTCTTGATGAAGACTTCCTTGACATCTTTGACATTCCGCCCACAATCTGGAAAACTTCTCTTCCAGTTTGTGCTGACCCTGCAACTCATTGTGGAATAGCTCAGCCTCTTTTGGTTCGCAATGCTTGCATACCGCCTTGTCTTCCCTGTCTGATGGTAAAACGGCTTTACAGCCTAAACAAGTCTCCTTTTTACGTGTGAAAGCCGCAAGCGCTCCAACTTGCGAGGTAGCGATGCATCTCGTGCGCGTGTGATCTCCTTTCAGGAGAAGCGATTCGGCTTTCTCGCCAAGAATAGGTTCAAAAATACGCACAAGAGGTTTCGCCAATTGATTCTCTAGGTAATAGTTCGTATCTATCGGAATACTATTCTGCAGTGCGTATACGGGATCTTCTGCCTTCTGATATGCCGGTGTACCTTTAGCTGCGCTTGTGAATACATACGCCACTCGGTCACCAAGTTTCGGCGCATTTCCGGCATCTCGTTTCTTCATTTTCGCTGCCAACTCAACATGTGCTTGCTTCGCTGCGTAATCTGTCTTCGTTAGTTCCTTCGTGATGACTAATTGAGATAAATCGATACGATTACACAGAAGATCGCTAATGACCTGCTTAGCATAATCTATGGCGGAATGTGGATTTCTGTAACATTACACACATTATATATTACATTACTTATTCATAAATTAAATACGCATAATTTGGATAAAGCATGAAAAATGAAATAATGTACCTTTCGATGAGCAATATTTGCAAACAAGTATTCATCATGTTTGCTACTAACGGACAATTATCTCTGCGCACCGTTTCGAGACCTTTACAATCCATTTTGTCATATTTATCGGGTTTCGTAAAATAAAGACCGGCGTAACGTTTCTTGTTGATTAAGAGATACGGAAAATATACTTTCTCAAACTCTAGTTTTATAGGTTTGATGAATTTGGATGTCACATAATCAGCCGCCTCCTTACCAAGTACCATTGCATCTTCTATAGCTTTCACGCCAAACTTTACCATTACGGAATCGGTATCGCCATATATGACCATCGCATCGTTTTTGTATCCATTTTCTATTCGAAAGTGATTTTCCACTTCTTGTTTTGTACGTTCTATCATAGTGCGTCCATAAGCGGTAACGCTCTGAAATTATATTTAGTATGAATATTTTTTTATTTTTTATAATATATTTCACAATATATATTTTGCTCTTCGTTAAACATATATAATAATAACTTACAGCAGATATTTCCAAGCATGGTAATTTTCCCATTTGCGCACCTGTGAAGCCATACACGGAGTTTGCTGACACTTTCAAGGCGTATTGCCTACCATCGAGTACTTTCTGCTTCAACGGATCTGTCTCTTGTTTTAATTCCGCCTTTGCTTTTTTCCTAGCAGATAATAAGTTTTCCAAAATTTCCGGAAGGATTCCTTTCCTTATGGTACTCTTAATGAATAATGAATTACTGGGAGTTGTGGTAATTTGATCCTCCTGAATATTGAGCTCCTTTTTTTTAGCAACAGTTAATAACGTTGTGTAACACAAGTTGTGCGCCATAATAATGCTAGGATACAAGGAACTGAAATCCAAGGTGGCTATCGGATCATTATAGTAGCCACGCTTAGGTTCTATAACAGTCGCTCCTTCAAATTGCTCATCTGTACCATGGCCTTGATGCACTGGCATTAAATAATCCTTTTCCTTGGTCTGACATTAATAGATATGATTAATTATTAGTATCGAGGTAATTATACCTCCTTCCGTAAATATGTGAATTTATTACCTTACGTAAGAGCTGAGAAACAACTTTGATTTGTTGACCGCGAGTCAATAAACTAGAAATGGATACTCCCGTAACTCTTGCCATTTCCATATAGATAATAATACACATCAGTTTGTCCAATAATCTGAGTGGCAAGTATGCATCTTTCAAACAGTATACAGCAAGACGTCGACGAGTCTGTGCGTTTCCGTTTTGTAATCCTGTAATATCCTTATGCTGTACATCCTCTTTTTGTTCTTGAAGGAAATGGTACGATACTGCATTCAGAGTGTAAGACCTTAGTTTGTAATCTCGGACTAATACCTAAAAAGTAGATGTTTACATATTTTTATTAAAGCTATGATATACAAGACAAAATCCTGTTCATATTATATAAAATTTGTTTACCAGCAATAAATCGAACGGAACTCTTCCTTCAAAATTAATCGATTTGTTTTCACGACGACCCATCTGTTTACTTTGCAGTACATGATCCTTAATTACAGACTTTATATTTTTTATTCGTCCGAGAAAGTTAAAATTCTTAACGTTGAGATGTTGAGCACGATTAATTAGATACGGGAAATCAAAATTGTTTATATTATATCCTGTGAAAATGTCAGGATCTGATTGTCGCACAAAATCAGCCCATTTCTTGTAAAAAAAATAACATCTTTAATAAACAATTATGAAAATATTATATATATTTTCTCTATGTTTTTTAATTAGCTTACCTCTAACATTAAACTTTCTGTATTAAAGCTCAGAACCTGAGAACCTACGATAGGCGCGCAAGTATCGAGAGTGAAAATATTTCTCAAAAATGGTTCAGGCTCGCCTTGTCTTATGACCATGTTAGCAATTTGTATCACAGGATCATGTTTTGCTTCCGGAAAGATACCTGTAAAATAATGTGTAATTGGATTTCAATAAAAAGCATCAGAGCTAAAGAGAAAAAAAAAACAATATTTACCTTCCCGTCCAGCACATTCGATATCAAAACTGAGAATTCTAAATGGAGCTACTTTTGACCATTCTCCTTCCGGCGCATGAGCTATAAAAGAATCCCATGCAATGTCCACTTCCAATTGGCATCGTGTAGTCAGTTCCAACATGTGTCCATGCTGGCCACGTAATTTCCATTTTCCTGGTGGTAATTCGATCCAAGAACACCCAACCACTGATGTATCAACCATGAACCTTGCATTTAAACAAAATAAACGTAACTCTCTCTCTCTCTATATATATATATATGTGTGTGTGTGTGTGTGTGTGTGTGTGTGCGTGTGTGTGTGTATTTATAAAAATATAATATACAAAAATGATACAGAATACTATAAGGTGTCTGCACTACCTGATGTCAAAATCGATGTTACTTTCAAATGCTCTATAATGATGATTAAATACAGTATAAACATCATTTTGTTCTAATAATCTCTTGCAAGGTGCTATCAATTTTGGGACTGCTACGGTAATTTTTAAAAACGGCAGTTTATCATTTCCTCCATATCCATACATTGATTGCTTGTAGACCAATTCAACTGCTAGAATTGCATCTTGTATATTATCAGGATTTGATCTCATATCTTTTTTGACAACTTGATTAAGAGCCTCCTGTTGAGAATCTTGTGTCAATTACTTTTTAAAATAAAACAAAGAAAATAACTTTTATTGTTAAAATAAATGTACTTTAAATGGCTTGCAGTGATTATTTGTGAAATTTGA
Source organism: Solenopsis invicta (assembly GCF_016802725.1). Classification (NCBI taxonomy): domain Eukaryota; kingdom Metazoa; phylum Arthropoda; class Insecta; order Hymenoptera; family Formicidae; genus Solenopsis; species Solenopsis invicta. Next base: position 876,181 of record NC_052665.1, read on the forward strand.
TGGTACTGATACAAACAAATATGGGCAAAAGCCATGGACGTGACAACAAACAGAATTTCCTTGTTCTGTAACACCATACATCCTCATTATCGGTACAGGCCCTATTTTGCTACCTGGCATTCCAGGAAGAGGTTTACCTATATACAATTTTGTAATGTATCAATATACATTTCTTAATTGACAGAATTGATCAATCTATTATTTTAAATATACACATATATTTTAAAAATATACTATTACCTATGTAATGATCAATTTCAATTTGTTGAAATGCCAGTGTATCAACTTGTGGATTCAAAGGTGGCGGAGGAGCTCTATTCCATTTTGCAGATGTGTTTTCCTGTTCAGGTCCCTATGCATAAAAGAGAATTATTAATAAATAGTAAATTTATACATATTACAAGTAACATAAAAAATATAAATTGCATGTACTTAATTAAGTAGAAAATTAGTTTTATATTGACAAAAATAATTTATGCATACATCTCCAATTAAGAGTGTGTCATCTAAAAAATCATCATCTGCAAAATCCATAGTAGCCAGTTCTGATTCAAATGAGCTAGGTTTCTCCTCATCTTCATCTCTGATAAAATTAATATCAAAGTTTCAAAATTTGTTGTATTGTAAAAAAAATACATGATATTATTTAATGTTAGGTTATTTAATATTAAGTAATTTTTTTTTAGATAGTAGTAGTTAAATGCAAATTAATAACAATAATAAAATTTTTTTAAAAAGCTAAGATAATAAAAAACAAATATTTGTTTAAATTTATCATGAGTATGTACAGAAAGAGAAAACTGAATTCAGATTTAGATAAACAGATATAAAATGTGCAATTATTCAATCAAATAAAACAAAACAAGTATTAATTAATGCAATAATGTCATGATAAATTATTGTTAATAGAATTAGAAAGACAATAGGGAACACAAGTGTAGAGGTTAACAAGCGTCATATTCAATAGCAAGATAAATAATCACCTAAATTTAGGCTTCTTTGCTGTCGAAGGTGCTGAAAACGGTTTCCGATTTATTTTACTCATGTTTTTTGTCGTGACACGTTGTGATACTTATGCAAAAATACAAAATGAGCTCCGAAGCTTCGCGAAGAAAGGCGGGAATGCTTTTAATCTCATTAGGTTAGGTGCATTCAAACGCGCAGTCGCTCCAAGTTGCTCCAAGTCGCTCACTCAACGCTCACTGCTTTCTATACAATCTACACGATTGGTTTCCATACTTAAATCCAGCGATGAACTAAAGGCAACAACCAATTATAATAAAAAATTTTTAAACAATAAATTTTGATTATAATGTTTATGTGCGGTTATGTTTACGGCCGGTATTCATAGTCGATTCTTTATAATTATTTCAAAATCGTCTTAAGTAAAAGCCTGCCGCAGACGATACGTATTTTCTTACTGGATTCCTTACGTGATACGCGACAATAATAAACATTTGTGCGATATCCAAAAATTGATACCTATAAAATAGTAACTGTTTGTAAAAAAATTTTTAATTTTTTTAAAATTAGAAAATAAATTAAAAATGATAAATATAATTTCTACAATGATTCAAGAAACATTAAGAAATCTAAGATTAGATATATTATTTATTAACTTTGACACACATATTAAAGATCTAGAAATATTAGAGAATCATAAATATGTAATAATAAAATTAATTATTACGTATTATTTGAACGTTAAGTTAGCTTATGAAGGTAAAATAATTACGTTGAATGAACACAAAGATTTCATAAGACGTAATTTAATTAAAACTGTTATTTTCAGCGGGCAATAATTTATACTGTACATACACTTTATTACCCAAAAATGACGGTTCTCTAATGAGGCTTCCTTTTATTTATATGACATTATTTATTTGTTTTTATTTTTAATTACTTACTTTCCATTTTTTGCTTTATATATTTTATTATATATATATATATATATATATATATATATTAATTATATAATTTTTTTTAAATATATCTTTAATAATAAAATGTGTATATTTTATATTTATTTCTTTTTAATTTATTCGTAAGTAAAATTAATTCTTATTTTACAGAAATATCGCATATTTTGGAGTAAACGTATAAATTCAAAGCGATATATTATATTCCGTCTCTTTCTTTTCTGATCTACTATTGCTTTTTTGTTTCATATTTCTGCCACTTAGGAGATGGATGCAGATCTTTCTTACACGAAACATAGGAAAAGGGGGAGGGGGAAATTTATTTACATAAATTGTAAATAAATTATATTCTGTATCTTTAACAGGTGTAATCATGTTTTATATTACGTTATGGCACGCATTGATTTATGTAAGATATTAATAATTTATTTCGACTGTTGCATGAAAATATATATTAGAGTTTCTTTCATATAAATAAAAGTCGTTTATTATTTTTATTTACATATTGCAGTTGTCGTTGAGTAAAAGTGACCAAATTATCAATCACAGTTGATATTGAATCGGTCACAAAAAAGAGATTGCTCTTATAAATCATAATAACACAATACTTTTGATTACAATAAAAAAGATTATTTAAAAACCTGTGTCCGCAATGATAGAAATAGGTCCGAGTCTCAGATCTAAAAGTATGTAGTCAATCAACGTTTAGCTTTTACGGAAAAGCGGCGAGCTGATTGATTACACAAGATTTGTTCGCGTCTCATGCTCCAAGAGCACTTGGATCACTTGGATCACTTTTATCAAGTTAATGCTTATTTATGAATCGGCTGTTTCCGTGATATTTCTTTTGAATCTTCCAATGGGAATATTGCATACATTGAGCTAAATGGAACAGACTCAATATTCTATTGTATCTGTAACATTCTGTCAATCAGTGCAACGAATTAATTACATTAATTTAGCATAAAGATTAAAAGAAAAATACTCAGGTATGTAACATTAATTAGAAAACAACATATTCGGAAATTGCTAATTTTTATAAAATTACTAAAAACAACAAACTTAACTATTATACCTGCTTTTATATTATAACCTCAACAGTAGATACGAGAATCTCGACTGTCTAACGAAGTTTGTTATCCTGATTCTTTCACACAGTGTAAAAATCATAAAAATTAATTCTGGAGATTCAGTAGATTTAATTTTTACATTGCGCTTTTTACATTGCGCAAGAGAATCAGAATTACGAACTTCGTTAGATAATCGAAATTCTTAAGTTTATTATTGAGGTATAATAAATACAGGTATTTGAGATTGAGTTGGTTTATTTTTAAAAGTAACAAACATGTTAAAAAAGAAAGATTTGTTTTTACTTTATCTAGTCTTAAAATCATAAATTTATAATTATATGTTATTTGGCTAATTGAAAAGTAGAAATTTTATTACACAAAGCTTACATGCATATAATAATTTTATATGCAAATATAAAAAAATTCTTCAATAATTCTTATATATACTTTGACATCTCTAGAAAGTATTTGTATAATTGTTTATTTAAAAAATTGTATTTAAATGTTATAACTAATTACTTAGTTTTTTAAAGAAAACAAATATGCAAATTACTTCATTGTATGCATATAGGATTAATTTATCTTGTTTGTTAATTGAAAATGTATATTTTATATTGTTGCAGAATATAGGAAGTACAAATTCCAAATATATAATAGTCATTCTATCGGTGCAACCTGTATTGTCTCTGGTACAACATTATGAATTTACCCTCGAGCAAACTCTTTCTAAATTGACAAGATTTTTTTATCGATTAGGAGCTGATGCAGTATTAGATATGATAATGACTGATGATTTTGTTCTATTGGACACTGTCAAAGAATTTATTGAGCGTTATAAAGCTAGTAAGGAGGGCACGAAAAATCAATTACCATTGCTGTCCTCTTTGTGTCCAGATAAAATAAATATTTATGAAAACAATCAATTAAAAATTTATAATGTTCTTGTTTCTATATCAGGTTGGGTGTGTTACGCTGAGAAAACTCATGGAAATTTTATATTGCCACATATAAGCGTTACAAAATCACCTCAACAAATTATGGGGTCATTAGTAAAGTACTACTTAGCTAAAATTATGGGTCTATTGCAACAGAACAGATATATCACGTAACTGTAATGCCCTGCTATGACAAACAGTTGGAAGTTTCCAAAGATTTTTACAATCAGCAGAGAAAAACGAGAGACGTAGATTCTGTCATAACGTCAAGTATATACATATATCCATATTAAATCTTAGAATTAACATTTAAATATAAATTATGGTATCAATTTTCAGTTGAATTAGAACAGATGCTGAATGAAGACGGTTAATTAGTATTAAATAAAATAAACGAAGGTGAAATTAAACAACCATTTCGTTCCTACAGTGAAGAAATTGGAACTAAATTATGCAGTCACAGTGGCTCAGGATCAGATGGTTACTCAGACTTCACTTTTTGTTACGCAGCGAAGAATCTTTTCGATGAAGATGTCACAGTGGATTTTAAAAGTCCTTAGAAATCTCTACTTCCAGGAAGCAGAATTGAAGAGAAATGACCAAGTGTTATTAAAATTTGCTATTATTAATGGCTTCAGGAATATACAGAACATAGTTCAAAAAATGAAAAACGGCAAGTGCGTTTACGACCATGTCGAAACATGCCCGTGTAGTAATTGTTTTATTTAAAATGTATTAACACGATGCATGTAATAAATAATTAAATTTAATATAATTACTTTTATTAGGTTGCCTAAATGGCGGGGCGCAAGTGAGACCCGATGGAAACATTCAACCCCAAGAACTTGCATTGGCATTGGAAAATATGTATCGTAAACTCCCGCTAAGTAAATCTCTGAAGAAAATACAGTTGTACAGAATTTGTACAAAACTTGGTTAGAAGAACGTACAAAGTTTACGCGTATTTTAATACACGATATTACGAAATACAAAAAATGAACACAGCACTCGCAATAAAGTGATGATGTAAACTATGTTATATATATCATTACTTGTATAATCTATATTTTTTTGTACAGTAAGTTCATTGGCTGATTGACTCTATTTTTGCAATATAACAAAAATAAATAAATTACTAATTAATTATTTGACGCCCACTTAAAGCCATGACTTAAAATATATATCAGCATGTTATATAAATAAATTTTATGTTCTTATATATGTCTATTTAATATCACCTTATATATACATAGCTTACATTAATTGTAAACAATTAAAATAATAATCAAAAAATTTTATTTATTTAATAGAAAATAAGATACAACTAATTATCTCCAAAAAGTCTACAATGCGGGATCATATAAATTAAAAGTAATGAAGGATAAAATCCTTAAAAAATATGATTGAAAATAGGAAGAATGTTATAAAATGTAAGATTATTTATTAAAGTTGAGTTTTGTGATTATTAAAGTATATCTTAATCAGCACACAATAATTTTTAAATGCTTTTTTTAATATTTATTAATTATTCATTGTACAATTCATTATAACAATATTTATTAAAAATTTATTAAATATTTATTTAACATTTATATTTCATTAATTACTTACTTAAAATAATGATTTGGGAAAATGTTTATTTAACGTTTATTTAACATTTATTTAATATTTATATTACATTAATAATTTAATTGCAATAATAATATTTAATTAAGAATAATTAGAAATATATATTTAACATTTTTTTTTAATTAATTTAATATTTATTTTGCATTAATTTTTTATTTGAAACAATAATTTTAAAAACATTAATTTAACATTAATTGCATATTTATCTTACATTTATTTAATATTTACTTAATATCCATTAATGTTTAATTCAAATATTACTTAATACTGATAGACATTTATCGTCTCGATAAATCAATAAAATGTTATTGTCCGCTGCCGAAATTGCGTGTCCGCGGTAATTTTTAATATATTTAACATTTTTAATATATTTCTTCCTATCAAAGAATATTATTGATTATATAATTACATTTATATTATTTCAATTAAATCACTCTTATATTTTAAGTAGTAAAAATTTACATAGTAAAAATTACAGATAATTTATCAATTTTAACACCTATTTTATACAATTTTTGCACAGATCGAAGAACTGCATAAAGAGTATATTAATGTAAGTGGTGTAAAAAAACTAAAAATATCTTTTATATTTTTTATATTTTTTTCTAATACCAGTCATGTTTTTACAAGAATAAAGGAATTAAAAATTTACGAGTAACTAGTCTCGTCTTTGCTGTCATTCTTTGAAATTTAAGTATTTCAACTTCGGCAAACATTAATTTGAGGTTAGAATAGTACTCTACAGCTTTGCTTAAGTCTACTTCGACCTCGACTTGGCGAAGATCGTCTTGTTTAGCTGTACATACGTCATACAAGACGTCTTATTACGACCATGATGTAAAAAGGTGAAACAACGCGCATCGTCTGCGGCTCGATGCGCGGTAAGAGGCGTGACTCGATGTGATGAGCCAATGAAATTTGGGTCCAAATATATCCGCGCAATTTAAATACGAAACAATCATATGTAGTCACACATACTTAAAATGTAGATGCTGTTAAAAAAAATAAATATAAAAATGTAAAAATACTTGAAATTTATTATCTTTAACAAAAATCACTGTTGCAATAAATAAACACTGTTGTTATAAACACGAAATACAACAATTTAGCCATACACATAAGCTCATTCTTATAACTTTCCAAATTTCTTCTAATTCAAGTTTACAAAATTTGAAATAACAATTATCACAATTTTTATTAATGTACAAAGTCTCAACCTTACCTTCACATTCTTCTTTTTTTAAGTAGCTTTGAATTTCTTCGATTCACCGATTATCTCCGATTCACGTATAAATGCAAGTATAAATACGTCCCAATACCGGAGCCGTAGCCATATTGAATCTCAAAATTTGGACCCAGTTCTGATTGGTCTACTGCGCATCTGGTTACTTGTTTCACCTTTCTTCTTACATCCCGTTTGTTTTCTGTTCCTGAACTCCCTGAATTAGTGTGCACTTAAAATGAAATAGATATATATTTGAAAGTTAGTGAAAGCAAGAAGGAACGTTTCAGTGTAGTCTAGTGCAGGAATAGAAAACAAGCCTATGATGATTACGACTATGAATTCATGACTAATAAGATAGTCTTAAGTCTGTTCTTATTTCGAATAAGATCTGTCTATGAATCATGCCGTTTGTTTTCTGTTCCTGAACTCTCTAAATAAGTGTACACTTAAAATGAAATAGATAGATGTTTCAAAGTTAGTGAAAGCAAGAAGGAACGTTCTAGTGCAGTCTAGTGTAGGAACAGAAAACAAGCCTATGTTGAGACCGAAGAAGACGTTTCCAAACAAGATCGTCTTGGACAAGTCTTGACTTGAGATTTTACTCAAGCATTTGCTTGATTCATGACTATGAATCTAGAGAGCAACTTAAGACCGTACTTAAGACGATCTTGAAAATAAAGCCTGCCGCAGACGATACGTTTTTTCTTACGGGATTGCTTACGTGCTCCTATACTGGCAGTCTTACGTGCTCCCGTACTGGAAATGGGTAGCTTACGGGCTACGCTACTGGCTCGCGTACTGGATTTTCGTAATAGATCATGTCCTATTTTTCTTACGTGATTCTGTACTGGTTTATTGTGAAAGCCAATCAGGACCCAGTCTGTATAGGTTATACTGGGTTATACCAGGTTATACTGTCAAAGTGTTGTCAAAGTTCAAACGTGAATTCACTTCGCAAACATGACGTCGTGCAAAAATGAAAAGACTTCAAAATAGTCCAAAAAAAGTATTTTATGTTTAATAGAGGCCTACTAATAGGAACCATGTTTATATGCGATAAACACACCAAATTACCATAATAAGCACAGTAAAAGGCATTAAAGAATGTATTGACTGTCGACTCCATAAACGTCGGCGATATTTATTTTGTTGTCGCAATTTTTCAATAATTAAAAATAATGCAATAGCAATTTTACGACAATGTACAACTGTTGCAATAATTTCATCCATCTCATCTATCTCATCCATATTTAAGCGTGCCGCTTCTATGAAACAAATTTCAGTTGCTCAGCCCGTACGAAAACTCACACCGTGTGAAGCCACGGCCAGTAGCACTACCAGTATCATTGCCCGTACGGTAGCAAGTAAGAAAATCCAGTTAGAAATCCAGTAAGAAAAAACATATCGTCTGCGGCAGGCTTAAGTCACAACTATGAATATGGGCCCGAGTTATAGCATCGTGGACATAGATCTTAACATTTTCATTTCAAAATTATCGATATCTTTCCTACGTTTTAACTTGTACAGAGTCAAACAAGGTTGGTATGACAAGATTTTTGCGACCAAAAATAAACGAGAGGATAAAGAATTAGACAGAGACGCTCGAGTTTTGCGCACACCATGCTTACTCCCACCATGACCATATAGTTGCCGGTTGGCGGCATACCGGTATTACCGGTTCGGTAAGCGTGTTTGTAATAGTGTGAAAAAGCGCATGCGTGGTTAGGATTGCTGATGCAATCCTCCTTTAGTCTTACCTAATTATTTTTCGCCATTCCCATTTATAATCCTGTATTTCACATACTATTTTTGTTTAATGGCCAAATCGTCCCCGCCCTACTAGTTCACTGGGGACGGGTGCCAAATCAATCGGAAGAAGAAGAAGAAGCATTTGGCATCATTGGTTCTGCCACATCAGTATCTTGAAAAATTTTTTCTCTGATATTACATTCAGAAGTGATCAGTCACAAGTTTGATTTGATAAAAGAAAACGAAGGAAATCAGTTACAATATACGTGCACACATATTAAACTAATCTGCTGAATAATGCACAATAATATTGAAGCACATTTGGAGAAAAACTTGAAATCTTAAATTCAATTCAATCAAGATATAGCAGCAAACGAACATTATGGCAGAGAAAGAAGTAAGTTTTCTCCTCTCCACCCTCTACATCACTCACGTATACGACGCGTGCATGCACTACATTTTTTTCTTAACTTCGTCGAGTGTGCCTTATCGAAATATTGGAAATACATAAGAATTTTGTATAAATAAATACATTTGTGATATTAACTAAAATGACATTTCTAGACATTTTGTATAACGAAGAAAACTTGTACATACATATATCAGTGCTTTCCAGCTACGACACAAATCGACACTGTGTAACACAGTGTCCATTAGTGTAAGAGAGAAAATTTTAGTTGTTTCACTCACACTAATGGACACTGTGTTACACAGTGTTGACTTGTGTCGTAGCTGGAAAGCACCCTATGTATCTCATATCAAATCTGTTTTTTACTAACACATATAATTTGAAATTACAATTTAAAATTATTTACTGTAAAATATGTATTTTAAACGAATATATTATTACGAATATATAAAATTTAAGATGGCATTCAATTTTATATACTGTGCATGAAAAATATATTTTTAAAAAATCACACTTATAAAATAATATTGAGTTATAATCATATCAATATGCATAATTATAAATAAGAGTCTTTCTTTAAATGTAATGAAAATTATAACCTGCCTAAAGCTTATGAATATAAAGCCAGTTTAATAATTATTGAAATTAGATGCAATATTTTGACAAAACTTTTAACTTTATGAAATCAGTCAAATAATCAATGAAAATAGTACAATTTAATCTTATCACTTGTGTTTTTAATCAGCTTTTTTTTGTAATTTTCTTATATAAAATGTTATTTTATTAAAAAAAAAAAATAAATGTATTTTGGGTGTTTCAAAAATCTTTATGTAGTTTTGATAAAATTGGATTTCCTTTCATACACATGCACGCACGCACGCACGCACGCACGCACGCACGCACGCACGCACGCACGCACGCACGCACGCACGCACGCACGCACGCACGCACGCACGCACGCACGCACGCACGCACGCACGCACGCACGCACGCACGCACACGCACGCACGCACGCACGCACGCACGCACGCACGCACGCACGCACGCACGCACGCACGCACGCACGCACGCACGCACGCACGCACGCACGCACGCACGCACACGCACGCACGCACGCACGCACGCACGCACGCACGCACGCACGCACGCACGCACGCACGCACGCACGCAGGCACGCACGCACGCACGCACGCACGCACGCACGCACGCACGCACGCACACAAATATATATTCTAAGGGTTTTTATGTTTTTATTATAGAATAGGCTGAAAATATTGTACAAAAACAACATAGAAATCTTTAGACCATTAGAAACATTCTGATCTTGATTGATTTTCATCATTTATAAATAATTTTATTATTTCTAGATTTCTGATGTAAAAGAAGTTATATCTACGAAGATTTCCCTAGAAGAAAATCAAACATCCACAGAATCATTGTCACGTTTTCCTTTGTATACCAAGAGCTATTCTCAAACAAGTATCGAGATGACTACATCTGAGTATACATGGACAATTGATCAGTTTAAGATTTTTTCTGACACTGTACCTATATTACGTTCTGCACCATTCCCAGAAAGCGGACAATTCATGATTCAAATAAATTTTCCAACTCAAGCTGATCTGGCAAAAAATATAAAATTATATGTACTTACTAAGAAAGCATTTACTGGTTTATGTTCTATTACTATAATGTATCCACCTGAAAAAATTTTATTATCAAAAACAAAGTTGGGTAGTGTATCAAATATGACATTATTACTTGAAATTCCAATATCTAAATTTGGCTTTCATCGTAATTCAGACACACATAACTCAGATAAAATAAATCAAATACATTCAAATAAACCTTTGTTTAAACGCGTACAACATAATAATGATTCATTTGGTTCGAGGCCATGTGAAGATACATCATCTTCCGGTTATTTTCCACAATTTTCCACTGTAAATTCAAAATCAAATTCAAGTACATTAGCTTTCAATTTTTCTGCAAATTCCGTAAATTCAAAATCAAATTCTAATTCTGATTCTAATAATGATTCATTTGATCAGAGCTCACATAAATGTGTCGATATTCCTGTAAATTCAAAATCAAATTTAAATTATAATGTATTTGGTTCAAACTCAGATAAAAGTACATTTTCTTTCAATATTCCTGTAAATTCTGTAAATTCTAATTCAAATGCACATAATTCAGATTCATTATTAAATACGTTGTATGATAAGCTGCAATGTATAGTAAGTTGCAAGTTTGAAGTTTATCAACAAGTGTTGTGTAATACTTTATATATGAATTTACTACCGTCTTCAACAGTATTAAAACTTAATGGAAACTCAACCCTCGACGAGTTTGACATTATGAATGAAAAATCAATCAAATTTATAGTCGAGAAAGAACAATATGTTATACAAAAGAAATTATTGTATGCTACTAACAGTAACTACTTTAAGAATATCTGTCTTACACATGAAGGAGTAGAAAAAGATATGACAAGTGAATTACAAACAAATAATGAAATAGAAGCTTTTAAACAGATTTTATTATTTATTATAACTGGCTCACAATCAGTAGAATCGTATGATTATAATACGCTTAAAAAATTATTAATAACAGCTGATAAATATAATGTACCAACCTTAAAATTAACGTGTGAACATTATTTGTTGCGCAAAATTGAAATTAAAAATGCTGTTGAACTTATGCAACTTGCTTTATTGTACAATGCAAAATTTTTAGAAATGGATTCAGTAAAGTTTATCAAATTTCATATAAAAGAAATTGTGAATACTGAAGAATTTAAAAATCTGTCACAAAAAGATTCAAATAAGATAATGGAATTAATTGAGGAAAGTCAACTTGAAGTCAGTACTCAGAAATACTTTTTTACCGCCAATAACAAATAAGATATTTACATTAAACAATGTTTGATCCATGTAATATTGCTAGTAGATATAAATGAATACTACATGATAAAACTTTTTTCATTTAACTGATTAAAGCTTACTACAAATATATTATAATTTTTAATTTTTATACATGTATATTAAGCATTTATATAAAAATAAGTTTCAACACAAATGAAAAGTACTTCTTTCAAGTCTGTACGACATTTATTACATTTAACATTTAATCGTAATTTTTTCAAGTTTACAAGTTGATCTAAGATAAAAGAAAAAATAGAAAATTAAAAATCTTTGTACACCGAACGTTAATGTTAACTATAAATGTTTTTTTGTCAGTATTGTATCCGATTATAAATTTTCAATTGTTTTTTAGATTATCCTGAGTGCATATTATAATGTCAGATCGTTAGACAATCTTTTTCAAGTAGATTGGTTTTATTAAATGTGAAGATGATTTTTGTTTTTCTGCGTTTGTTATAATTATAAGTTTTTTAATATTGCGATTATTGTGGATGTCAATCCAATAGACATAAATGCAGCGTAAAATCAACATTTTAAATATTACTTTAAAGTTTCTTGTTTATTGCGAACAAAATTATTGTATGCTACTAACAGTAACTACTAACAGTAATTAAAATAAAATAAAATTTATATCTTAATTAATAAATAAAGAAACTTATAGATTATTTCATTATTTCATTATTTATTCATTTTTCAATCTAAGTTTATTATATCTCTAATTGAAATATGTCAAATAAAGTCCCATATAGCACAGAATACAACATAACATTTCAGCAACATTGCAGCAAAATTATAAGAAATATTGAGGTTGCTGCAACATTATTAGAATGTTCTGCGTTAGATGGATACTTGTAAAGATATTCGAGTTAATAAAAATACAGTCCGAACGTCTGCAAATAGAAAAATATTTAACAAAAATTATAAATCACCTGTGAAAATTGCAGTCAAATTTGATTATTATTATTTTAAAGTCGCTTATAGATTCGATTTAAAAATAAGAATAAAAATAATTTTTTTGATTAATTTTGTATCTTTACGTTAATCTCCTCTCTCTCCCTCTCTTCCTCTGCCCTCCCCCCTCTCTCCCTCACTCCCCCCTGCTCTCTCCCTCCCCCCTCTCTCTCCCTTTCTTTCTCTCTTTTTCTCTCTTTCTCTCTCTCTTTCTCTCTCTTGTATAATTAGCTTGTTCGTATTTAGTTTTTTTAGCAACTTGTTTAAATATAGAAATTTAAGTAAACTATATCTGAAATAAATTTTCTTGTAAAAAGTTTAGACTGCATTTTAGAACGAAGAAAGTTCATATACGTACCACGTGTTAAATTTATTTTTTTACATTTGTAATTTAAATATAGTCAATTTATAGTCAATTTATTGTTTGTAAAATCTGGAAATTGGGAATGAATCTATTACTTATAAGAATTCAAAATAGAACTCTGTTTATATCTGTAATATGAAAAATAAATGTTTAAAAAATTGCACACTTATATAACATATATTTTAAAACTAATATGTACACATAAAGATAGGTTAATTATAATGTTATGTAAATAAAAATTAATAAATTTTATATAGAGCGTGTAAAGTTTAGATAAGAAAATAATTTATAAATTATTTTATCGAAATTAATGAAACATACTTTGATAAAATTTTTAATTAATTTTTGAAATCGATTATAATCAAAAATATTCGTATTTAAGTTCTTTTCTACAGTTAAGGTACTCATTCAATTTTATTTTTTGATTGTTATACGTTAAAGATTATTATACTTCAAAAATATATATTACATATAAAATATTTAGAAAATCTTTATATACCTTTGGTGAAATCAGATTTCAAGTGGCTCATATATCAAAAATATCATATGGCGTTTTGAAAAATCCTTTCTGAAGTGTTACACATGAAATGTAAAAAGCTGAAATTTTTTTGAAATCTTTTCGCAACAATTAGTGTTGTATAAATGTATTTAAACTATTAAGAGAAATATGCTCAAGTTTTACACAAATTCTCAAACGTAATAATAGAAAAATCTATAAAATTAAAAAATTTTTGTACATATGTATTTTCATATGCAGTACGCTGCAGCAGTAAATATATTATGTATGTGATTCACATTTATCTTTCTTCTTTTTCTTTGTAACGTAGAAAGAAAGAGAGAAAAGATGAACTGTAAATCAAGCATAAATTGTTGCTATAAGCGTTAAGTTACTATTTATCTGACTGTTCTGCGATCTCGGTCTCGGTATCTTGATGTTACATTCAGAAGTTTGTAATAATCTGCTAAAAGAAAATATACAAAATTAATTGCCATATCTGTAGATTATTAAAGTAATCATCATTTGAACGGTGCAGAATATCTCATTGCATATCTGAAACAGAATTTAAAGTCTTAGTTTAATCAAGTCTTAGTTTAATCTTAAGTTTAATCAAGATATTAGCGGAAAACAAACACATAATGGTAAGTATATTTAATTGACCGGCCGGTCAATCAAAACACTCCGATTGACTGACCGAATCAACCCTCCCACCCTAACCCCCACCGGGCGCAACGGGGATATATAAGGACCACCACAACCGAAGGGAGCTCAGTATTGGAGCTCTCAGCCTTGATGATGCAAACTGCAATGTTTGCGAAACGTCGGCAAAGTGCCCAACACGCACGTGGTATCCATCCAAAAATAATCCTCTCGATTAACGATATCAATGGTCACGAAAGCTTCAAGACACGTATTTAAGTTCGTTTCTATGATTAAAATATTCATTTAATTTCATTTTTTTGATTGTTATATGTTAAATATTATTTTATTTAAAAAATATATATTAAATATAAAATATTTTACAAATTTTTATATACTTTTGGTAAAATTGCAAGTTTTAAGTGTCTCATGCATATAAAAATTTCATACATTTTGCAAAAACGTCCTTTTTAAAAGACGTCCTTGTTGTACATAAAAAATGTGAAAGATTAAAATCTTTTTAAAAATTTTTTGCAACAATTAATATTGTAGAATTAAATTAAAACTATAAATAAAAAAATTTGAATATTTAAACTATAATAAAAAAATTATGCTCACATTTTACATAAATACTCGAACGTCATAATAGAACAATCTATAAAATTAAAAAATTTTTGATAATACTTTGTGACACATATTCATTCTTAATTTTATTAAATGTTTTACGTAGGCTTTTCCTATCTGTTGCCATCATTTGCTACATTGAGATACGAATGAGATGAGGGAAACTATATAGGAAGGTGATCGGTACATATGCGCTCAGCGCTTACAGCTAAGTTATTTTCAAGCGTAATAACTTTTAGTAAAATAAACAATGCAAAAATTGTCCTTTTAATCATTTCTTATCTTGTTAAAATATATATTTCTTGTTTAGCCGAGACGCTGCACGGTTCAACCGGATGTGCCAATAATATAGACAAAATATAGACATAATATATAATGTAGACAAAAAGACATCTTAAAGATGTCTTGCATGTCTTGCAAGATATCTTAATAATTGTCGTAAAGACATCTTTTAGAAGTCTTTTAGAAGTCTTACGCAACAGTTTTAGACATCTTTTAGATATCTTGAGATATCTAAAAGTTATCTTTAAGATATCTTAAAGACATTTTGGAGATATCTTTAAGACATCTTTAAGATATCTTTACGATCTCTTTAGATCTCTTTAAGATATCTTTAAAAAACGCCTTGAAGATATTTTGTACGGCTGAATAAATTTAATGTATTTCAAATACAAAGTATAAAATATTAGTATACTTATATTAGTATTTAAATTACAAAATACAAAATACTGGCAATATTGATTTAAAATACAAAATATTAATTAAGTTGTACTTTGTATTTCAAATCAAAAGATTTTTAGTAATTTGTATTTTATAATTTAAATATTAAGTTTGCCAATATTTTGTATTTTGTATTTGACATACTTTTTGCCCAGCCTTGATAATGCAGTAAGCCTCAAGCTTTAAAAAATTGATCAATCATTATAGTCGATTATTCTTCTCACATTCGACTGTAATCATGGTCTACCGGCTTAAATTATTTAAATTTTACATCAATCTAGAATCTAAACCTAAGCATGCACTCTTAAACATTGGGTGTGTCTAGCAAGTAACACTGAGAACAAATAATAACATAAATATCTTAGATTCAGAATAAATTACATAATAAATAAAGATAAACAATAAAGATAATACATAAATATTTTACTAAAAATATTTTTATTAGTATAATTAAAGTAGATGAAAATTAAATGCTAGTAGAATAGGACAAATCAATTTAAACCATATGAAAATGAATTCTTATTTTAACAAATTAGATGAAAATATATGTTGCGCATATCATCTGTTATATGTATATTTTATTAATATCAGAAAATATTTGATAATATTAAATATCTTTAATGTATTAATCTCAAATATAAATATTTATACAACGGATTTGTCAGACTACAAACCAAGAAACTTTACATTAATGGGATGAAAGAAGAATATTTATTAGTCTAATTAGGTAAATAATATAATGAACAAAATGTTTGACCTTTACTTTGTCATTAACATTTTTCTTTATTATATTATACATTTTAATTTTCATTTACTATAATATTTTAAATTAATCTTATTTTTATATTCCAAATTTGTTTTAAATATACGAATTTTATCACAATTATATATAAATTTTCATTGCAATATATTTTGGAATGCACTTCTACGTCACCCATCCGTTTCACCCGGCTCAAAGACCCATGTGGTTTTTCCACTCTTTCGGGATAGACAGAGTGACAATGTCAACGACCCACCTGATGTTCGATAGGGGCACTCTAAAGAAATCTGAACGCTTTTTAGGTGCCTGGGTGCACCCGGGTAGGGAATCTGAACGCATCCCTGATGAAACCAGTTTGATGTCGAGAGATGTCGCCAAGGCTAGTTGGAGGACAAATAAATGTTTTTTAAATGGAGTGCCTTATTTTTTATTACAGAATGTAATCTTTGAAGTAGAGTATTTAAAGAATTAATGAAAAGGCTATCGTAGTTATAAAAAACTAGAGAAAAAACTAGAGAAAATTTGAAAAAAAATAGCGACTAACTAGATATAAAGGAATCTCAATTGTTCATTTTTCAAATTGTAACATTACATTGTTTATGTAATGTTACAATTGTTTATGTAGATTATACGTAAAAAAAAACAGTAATTCTAGAGCCCTAAAAGTTAGTTGTTTGTCATCGCTAGAATTTTGTAATATAAATATTGTATAATTTGACAATTGCTTAATTCATAATAATTTATCGAAATCGTTGATTTCTTGGAGTTCACATGCAAGATAGAAGCGGGAGAATTCAGGCGTTGTCTTTACGATGGCTTATACATACACGAATGCACGATAGCGCGTCTCGGTTTCTCAAAGCACCTTAATTTTATTTATATATTATCATCGCGCCTTTATAATCAGTACAACAAGTACAATGCACTCCCAAAAATATCCGAAAGGAAATCCTTGAACGAAGCATTTTTTTCGCACCACATTCGCGGAACATTAAGCTGAAGCGTCGGTGCGTTATTTATTGTAACCGTGCGCGGCTATAGCTCGCACGGTTGCATATTCCGCAATTTTGCATTTCCGGTGCAACAAGAGCTCGTGGGATGATCATTGCCAAGCGGATATGCAAGACGATCAAAGTAGCTAATAAGACTACAGCACGTTACTGCATTATTCGTTATTCATATTATTGGGTGTTATTCGTTATTCGCGTTATTTGTACTTTAAACATTATTTATTATTTGTATTATTTATTATTCATATTATTCGTTATTCGCATTATTCATTATTTGAATCATAGACATTATTTATTATTTGCGTTATTTATTATTTGTATCATACTTTATTAGCATTATTTTTATTTGTATTATTTTTATTTGCAATATTCTTTCTTTTCTCATTATCTGCATGTTAATTTCTTTTTTCATTGTTGCTATTATATCCAATAAAAGATAAAAAAAATTAAACTTGGATAATATCTCTATATTCTCACCTCATTTTTATCGGTTTTATAAAGCTGATTTTTAAAGTGCAAATAAATTTATAGAAACGCTACAAAAGTCACGTTTATTTTCACTTTTAATTTAAAGATACATTTATGATTACAGTTATTAAAGACATAATAAAATAATTAATAAAATAAAATTAAAAATAGAAACTAAATAAATAAAGTAGTAAAATAAATAAAAAAATAAGTTAAATAATAAGATTAAATAATAAATAAAATAATAAAATAAATGGAAAACAATAAATTAAATTGCTGATTCAAATAAAATTTTATTTACAAAATTTTATTTATAATTTTTATTTGTATTTTGTAAATATTGAATAATAAATAAGATTTTATTTACAAATAATAAATAAATTTCTATTTAAATAAAAATTTTATTCAAAATTATTTTATTTGAGATAGTTGAATAAATTTTTATTAGAATAAAAAATTATTTATTATTTATAAATAAAACGTTATTCAAAAATATTTTTATTTGAGATAAACGAATAAATTTTTATTCAAATAAAAAATTATTCATTATTCATAAATAAAATTTTATGGTAAACCTTTACAAAAGGGGAGCAGTTTCTGACGACCTTAACCTTGACATACTGTATGTTATCAATGGGAAGGTACTGAGTGACATACAAAAGATTTTAAGTAATGCTCACTTTTTATTAAAAAAATATCATTACAGAAAGAAAAAACAGTTTTTCTTACTTATTTCAAAAAATATTCATTTTAAAAGTATTTATTTCAATTACTAGCTTCATTTTTTGTTTGACACATTAAAAAATGACAAACAAAAAATGAAGCTAGTAATAAGCTCTATAAAAAAGGTCATATACATATTTTATTTAATTTCAATACTTTTGTCGTTATTGTAGAAAAACTGTTTTGCGTCGAAAGGGTTTTCAACGCAAAACAGTTTTTTTACAATATACAGAGAACGCGTGGACCGGGGAGGGGCTTCGCCCCATCCCCTGCACCCCCTCCCCGTATTTTTTCTAACCCAACCCACTTCGTCTCACGTCCATTAATGACGGGATGGGTGCTGGAGAGAGTGAGCTATAATTTCAAATCTAATATCGCAACGTCAATTAGATATTCTTGGCCAAATTACAATTAAAATAGAGTTAGGTTGGGTTAGAAAAAATACGGGGACGGGCAGAGCCTGTGAGTCGATAGTGTCGCTTGTCTAATTGTGAGTATTGTATCTTTGCTTGGACTCGCCATCCAAAGAATTTTAGAGTGAGAGTTATACAGAGAGAGAGTGAGAGAGGACAGGAGGATAGAACCTGTTTCCCCTTTTATCCGTCTTTTCTCGTTCGATGCTCGTTCCAGCAGATTTGTTATCGCGATTACAGGCAAAAATCGTTATAGGCAACTCAGTCAATCGAAAGCATTCCACCCTTATGAAAAATATTGCTGAAAAAATTACACATAAAAATCACACACAGAATCTGCCATTTTCTGTGTGTAACTTTTTTGGCAGTAATACTTTTTCATAACGGCAGTAAAGGATGAAAACTTTTTTAAAACGTTTCTGTGTCATGAGCTTAAATCATAAACATTAAATTTTAGACCGGGTTACTTTAAGAACAATAAATTCAAGAGGTATTTTGACATCAAACTCAGCACGGCAATCAATTTATTTCATATACTTTACTTTTGTATGTTACGCTGGCACCGCCACTGTACATTGCTTTAATCCATTACTAATCAATATTTTCAATATTTCTTTGCAGTATTTTAGAGCAATTAATTAGAATTAGCAAAAATTCTAATGTACTTGCTTTTTGTTTATTATATTCTATATCTTCTTTCCGGAGTTGGAATGCTAGCGTAACGTTAAATCAGTATCTCCACTTTTGATTTTAATTGCCAGCAAACAAGTAAAAGCTATAAATTTGGGACTAGAGTAATAAATTAGCAATAAATGAGTTATTAATTACGCCATATCCCCAACTTTTTTTTAATGATGAGGGAGCTAGTTTTACACAGGTAGAAAAAGCAATGCGTGGAAGAGCGAGAATGCGTTACGTTTCCCCAAAAAATTATTAAATTAATTTTAATAAGTTGATATTAAATTAATGTAAAATTAATATAAAATTTATATAAAACTAATAATTTGATATAAAATTGTTTAATTAAATTAATAGAAAACTATACGGGAAGGAAAGAGAAACAAAAACCTTGAATTGCGGCCCTCTTAGTCTAGGGACTCTAGCTTGTACCTGCAGCCTCCTCCCCCCTTGCATCCCTCGTCATCAAGCCCCTGCCAGTTACCTGCAGCCTTCCCTCCCCCCGCCCTTTCAGTCCTTGCTCTCTATATAAATTCTGTTACCAAGGAAGAAGGCACAGTCTTTTGCTTTATACTAGATGTTCTGTGATCTAGTGAGTGTTAGTACAGTATAATAAAAGTTATACCGTGGGTGTTAAGCTGTTTTATTTTTTGTTATCTCTGGATTGGGGGTAAGTAAATTTGTATTCTTTATATACATAATATGGGGGAGAGTGGGGTAAGTCGGACCTATTTACAGTTCTTGCTCTATATAAAGCGCAAATAAAGTCCGATGGTAAACAAAAGATGCCGTTAGAAAGATTCATCCTGATAATTTAATTTCCTTCATTTTTGCTTCAGAACATTTTAACATATTTCTCACTTGTGTTGAATTATAATAGAAAATATAAAAACATTTTTTCAATAATCACCTTAATCAATCCAACCATTGATTAAGCATCTTATATATAATTTAATAATACTACTCTAATTAAGTTATTCTTATATTCAAGATAAAAAGTACTTTTTTAGTAAAAAATTATATCTTAAAAACCTGAAACCAGCTTGCAGAAGAAAAAAAAGAAAATCTGTTATTATTTGCCCTGCCTCTTCTTTACCTTCAGTTTTAGAAGGAAATATCTTAAGAATTCGTTCTGAAATGGCTTGGCTATTTCGTTTATATCATATTGTACAAATTATATATTAAGGAGTGTTATATAATAACTATTGGTCACAACAAAATTTATTTTGATCTCGATATGAGCGTAATACGAATGGCGTGTATAAAAATATGTGTATATTACTTTATTGTTGTAAGAAATGAAACTAAAGCTTTATTTAGCTTACTTATATAAATTAAAATTTTATAGATTTAGTACAAATAATTAAGAAATAATTTATTAAATAATTAAAATTTTAGTTTAAAAAAATATTGAAAAGATTTTATTAGAGTTTATTATAAAAAATTTTGAATAATATGAAAATTGAAAATTATTTATAGTTAATAAAAAAATATATAAAAACATTGAAAAAATTTAAAAATCAAAATATTGAATTTTTATCGGTAAAAAAATTAAGTTTTTTAGTTTATTTTTATTAATTTATATTAATAATAAGTAAAACATTATTGTATAAAAATGTATTTAATTTAAATTCTTAAGTATTGTTACGTCCGGAATTCTCGAAATAAGTCGGGTCGACTTGCAGGTAGAAACTTATGGAAATGATTTGAATGAAATAGGAAGAACGGAACAGGCCTAATCTTGCGCACACATGTTTCCGGGCGAGTGCGACGAGTCGAATGCGGCAAATGAGTTAAGGTGCGATTTCACGTAGCTATAATATCCAGATATTTACCTCGACTCTATCAAAATTTCCCATAATTTCCCATAATTCTCCATAAATCTTCATAATTTTGGTAGAGTGGGGGTAAATATCTGGATATTATATCTACGTGAAATTGCACTTTTAGAATGTAGGTTAGGTGTCGAGAATGACGGCCTATGACTCTCATTCAAACTTATGCATTTGTGTAGTCCTTATTTTGCGTAAACAAATTAAATCGCTTTTACGCGGGATCAGACGCAATCCAAGTGCAATCTTATCGAAGCGGGAATTAGAGGTGGTAGAAATAAACAAAAATAGTTAAAATTAAAGGTTATAATTTATTTTAACATAATAGAAGAAATAAACCGGGGAAAAGAGAGAATGATTCGGGGGACGGATTTGAGACTGGTGGAGATGAATCGATCGATTCGTCGGCAGTTCCTAAATTAGTTTATGAGGCTCTTTAATTACTTTATTTAAAATACATTTTTAGGCATTTAACCGTAAAGATTAAATGTACGTGTTAGTCCTTTCAAAACGGAGAGAGCGACTCTCTGACGATCGGGTTTCTAGCAACCAAACAACAGGACAGAACTGCAATGCCTTGTATGTATTAATAAACTATCAGGCCTGCGGCGTATTACATCTTACAATCTTACAGTTAGAGCGCTCGGCGAAACAGAATTTTCTCCTCGTAGGTTGCTTAATTTTGCAGAGAGCGATAGTAATGCGCCAAGCTTTCGGACCTTCTTATTTTGACAACTCCGACAGTTCTTATATAATAGCTTTTCGAGACTTACATTCAGGGACTTGATTACGTACTAGAATAAATTTAAGATTTAAGGCTACGTTCTCTCTTTCTAATAAAGAAAAATAAAATCTAGATGTAACTACTTGAAAGGAAGAAAAAGAAAAAAATTTTTATTAGATCATGCAGAAGGAATTCTTTGTTTTCAATCGAGGCAAAGAAAGTTGCGAACTTAATTGAAAGACAGCTCAATCGAATCCAGCGGGATTTAAAGGATAGTTGCAAATTTAATCGAAAAAGAGTTTAATTGTATCCAGCAGAAAGTAAAGGATAGTAATAGAAGGAGAAAAGGAAGGATAGTGAAGTAATAATGCGTATATAAATATTTTGAAAATTATAAATATGATGAAAATCTTGCTAGAGAGAGAAGGTAGTCTTATGGAGAGCAAAAAAAATAGTGGATGGCTAAGACTTACTATTTGTTGAAATTTATGAAGGTGCAAATGATCTGGTGTTCGGCGGAGCGGATTCGGCTTACAACGGCGGACGGCTGGTCAACGGTTGGCGCTCAGGATGTTCGGAACTTGCGAAGAAACTTGTTAACTAAATTTTTACAACGCCGCGTCGAGTTTAAGTGTCACGGATGAATACGAATCCAAACGTCACAAACTCGGACATATACATGTAATGTCACGAAATGTGCGACGGATTGAACTGGAGTGAATTATGAATCGCGAGTGACAGCAACAAATGGCGAAATGGCGAAATGAGCAAAATAAGCAAAATGAGCAATCTGCTGCGGAGCTCCTTCTTTTTATACCCGATTCTGCCCATGATTCCTATATTTTTAATCCGCAGGTGTACTATCTCTTATTGTTGCCCCACGCGTTCTCAGAACTTCGGTTTCTAATCTGTTTTTCATCTGGCTAATCTATCCTATTGGTTAGGTTCCTTAGGAGATCGTTACCTATTAATTGTGCGACAAATGTTTCGTATCGAAGGGGTCAATCGTCCACGTTTCAACGCTTGCTTCCGGCAAAACCGGCAGGTATCAAGCGTAGGCCAACCGTTGACTCGACCGGACAATTTTAGCTTATTTGCGCGGTTAGGATGGCCCATCTGTTCGCGATTTTCGGTCGCTTGGCCGCATCGATTTCGAAAGAAAAGAATTGTTACACTGCAGGACGTAACAGAATTATTTATTTATAAATATGAAATTGAATGTACTAAAAAAATTATTGAAGAAAAAAAAATTTATTTCCACTCAGATAAATATTAAATTTATTTTATTATTAGGAGTATAAATAAGTTTCCGCCGTTTTTTATCAAAAATTGGGCATTTATTGTGAGAGAACGGTACTTAATGTTTTATTCAAAGTATTGTCCATCGCTAGCCACTATACTTTTTCCCATCTTTTTGGCAGCATACGGATACCGCGTCGGAAGAATGCTTCATCTTTTGAAGATATCCACAAATTGACCCAATTTTTTGTATCTTCATATGATGTGAAGTATTGCTCAGACAGGCCATGCGCCATCGATCGAAACAGGTAGTAATCGGAAAGAGCAATGTTTGGTGAATGGCGGGTAAAACTTCCCAATTGAGTGTTTCCAGGTAGGTTTTAACTGGCGCCGCAACATGTGGACGAGCATTATCATGCAGAAGGATAACTTTGTCGTGTCTGGAGTAGTAGTGGGTACGTTTTTCCTTGAGTACTCGGGTCAATCTCATCAATTGTGTTCGGTAGAGAGCCCCAGTAATGGTTTCATTTGGTTTGAGCAACTCATAATACACGACACCAAGCTGATCCCACCAAATACACAACATGAGCTTTTTTCCATGAATGTTCGACTTGGCTGTCGATGTTGAAGCATGGCCAGGTGGTCCCCATGATTTCTTCTTCTTTGGGTTATCGTAGTGGATTCATTTTTCATCACCAGTGACTATACGATGCAAAAAATCCTTTCGTTTATGCCTGGCAAGCAGCATTTCACATGTGAAAAATCGGCGTTCAACGTTTCTCGGCTTCAGTTCATAAGGAAACCAGTTTCCTTGTTTTTGAATCATTCCTAATGATTTTAAAAGATGTGAAATTGCTGGTTGAGTCACTCCTAATGTAAGTACAAGTGCTTCTTGCGTTTGGCACGAATCTTCGTCTAATAATGTTTCCAATTCCGCGTCTTCGTACACTTTTGGCCTTCCGGCCTTAAACTTGTGAAACCACTGACGGCAACTTCTCTCACTTAAGGCAGCCTCACCATATGCTTCTACAAGCAATCGATGCGCCTCGGCTGCAGATTTCTTCAAATTAAAGAAGTAAATCAAAAGCTCCAACAAATGACGCTTATTTGGCTCAAAACTCGACATTTTCGCACAAAAAAAGATATATGATGCTGATACAAAATCGCTAATATTTTAAGGTTATATTGTTGCCAGATGTCCAACCTTACGATATAACGTTTTACAACAGACAATTTCAACCATAACATACTAGTGGCGCTATTTTTTGTGAAACGGCGGAAACTTATTTATACTCCTAATATATTTTCTAATTACATTCTTATTTAAACAAATAACAAAAAAGTTATTCTAAATGCTATTCTGCATTTGCAAAATTAGTAAAAAAAACTATAATTTTATATTTGTTTATATAAATATTGTGCTTTAATTATACATATTTCATTTTTTCGATAACGTATATTGACCTGATCTACCAGTTATATACGCATATCAGCATAAAGTGTTCACAGGTCATCATGAGAAATCAGTTTGCAGCGATCACGGAAGTCGAGCAACGTTCACCGGAGTCGCGACTTAGATGGTGACCGCTTAGAAATTTCCGAAAAAATATTCCTGAGATTTTTTTTGCAAAATATGTTTTTTAAAATGTTACACAAATATTGTTTTGTTCATTGGAATTATGTGATGTAATAATATTTATGTGAATATTTTGGAAAAATGGGATATTTTAATGCAATATTTCAAAAAGTGGACATCTTAATGTTGCTGCAAACTTCCAGCAATGTTGCAGCAATGTTTCGCAATCAAAATGCAATGTTACAATGTTTCAATAAAATCATTCTGCAATGTTCCTGCAATCTCTCTGTACTGTATGGGTATGTCCATGAAGGCACACAAGGCTATCTCTTTAGCCTCATGGGTCCTTTCTATGCTGCTCGCTAGTCAATGCAAGGCAGTAGTGGTAGATTTTGCCTTTTGGTAAGCATGCTGATTTTTATGGAGTGGTGCATATGACAGCACCTTATTTCTGAGATACTGGTCCAGCACCTTTTCCATGCTTTTTAGCATGAAGAAGGTGAGGATAATCGGTTTGAACAAATTGGATTGGGCACTGAAACGCCCTCCACCCTTTGGTATAAAGACCACGTTAGCCTGCCTCCACTGCTCGGGGATATACCCCAGCATAAAACTGTGTTCGTACAAATATGTAATGTGCGGCAGCAGATAGAACAGGCTCTTTTGAAGTACGGCCGGAAAGATCCCATTGCCGTCCGGAGATTTGTATGGTTTGAAGGATGAGATTGCCCATTTTAACCTGTTAGGCATAAAGATGTGATTGGCAAGTCCTCTGACTCCGCGGAGAAGAGGGTGATGGGGCAACAAGGTCCTCTCCTCTCTTTCCGTTTTGTCCTCAACAAAATGAGAGCCAAAAAAATGAGTGCTTAACAAAAGTCTTAACATCTCCCCAGGGTCAGCTGTGTATTTGCCATTTGTCCTGAGCAGATGGCCAATTTGGTTGGAATGGTTTTTTGCCTTTACTCTTTGTAGGCAAGCCTCAACGGGAAAATCGTAAATGCTTTCACAGAAGCTCCTCCATGATTTTCTTTTAGACCTCCTCAGTTCTTTATTGTAATTAGTAAGGGCCTTC
Organism: Solenopsis invicta; assembly: GCF_016802725.1. NCBI lineage: Eukaryota > Metazoa > Arthropoda > Insecta > Hymenoptera > Formicidae > Solenopsis > Solenopsis invicta. The sequence continues at coordinate 902,333 of NC_052665.1, forward strand.
CTGTACCGATCACAATCTTCTTGACGCTTGGCCCTCTTGGCCTTATTAAAAAGCTTTCTGGCCGAGGAGCGCAACTCCTCCAGGCCTTGATTCCATCGGACGGGATCCGATAGCACACTGTGCAATAAAATACCAACCAATCATCTTGACTTATTTAACCCAACCAACGGAAAAACTCATTGGCCACTGTGAGTGGTGGTAGGCTATCGGTCCCGTGCGCTATCGGGATCCGCCCGATTCCACCATGATGTTGTGGCAGAGGACTTTTTATATTTTGTAGGGCAGCAACTTTCGTAGGCCCTATGGATGGTGTTATACAGGTTGCGGCATTATTCAAATTCTTTATGCCTGTTATAGTTAAATTGAAATTCTCTAATTCTCCCTTCAGGAGCCCCTGGTAGAGCGTCCAGTCCATGAAATTAGAGATTCTTATTAATTCCTCCACAGGGCCCCACACCGCTAGATCGAAGACTATATGACTATGATTGGAGAGCGAAGCTTCCCGAAAGACATGCCAGTTGACAACGTTGAAATCAAGCAAGGGAGTAGCTAGCGTGAGGTCAAGCACCTTCTGCCTGGCTCTTGTGACGAAAGTGGGTGCCTTTCTCCTATTGACTATATCTAAATTAGTTTGGCACAGATATTCAAATAGACACTCACTTCTATCGTTGATATCGGTGCTGCCCCAGACCTTATGATGTGCGTTTGCAGCCGCGGATAGGCCTCTGTTCCTTTCTCGACAATATTGGATGAGGTTTCTGACCTCCTCTGGTGGTGGGTTCTTAGCTGCATGCCCTGGGAAGTAGACCGAGGCTATTATCGCCTTTTGCTATCCTTCATCTGTTGGTAGCATCACCTGTACTGCCACTAGGTCCCTGCAAGTGAATCGAGGTAATGGTAGGAATTTAACGTGTTTTTTGAAGAGAACTGCGGTTCTTGGCCTTTCAATTCTTTTCCCATAAATCAGCCTATCTGCATTGGTTGTTAGTCTGCGGACTAGGCCTCCATAGACATAGAGCTCTTGGATTAAAGCTATGTCTATTAGCTTGTCAAAAATCCTGCACAGCACATCGGAGGCCGTCTTGTTGTGCTGCAAATTAATCTGCAGGACCATGAAAGCTTCGGCTTAGAGGCCCTGACCGGGTGTGGGAAGAATACGGGAAGATGCTTTTGCACCTTTAGCCCCAGTAGTTCTTTTCCCAACAACCTGGCTTTCGACGCCGTCCTTAACTGAATCGGAATGCTTCGAGGCTGCTGCGGCTCCTCTCTTCTGGTCCAATTTTCACGCTACGATCGTGAGGGCGGTAGCACCCTTCGGTTTCCCGGAAATGATTGGAGGGTTAGCCGGAGGCTTTGCAGCGCTCTTCGGTCTAATTCCTACCTGACCAAATTTGAAACTGGCTTTGTAGCCATTTTTCTTAAGGGTTTCATGGAAGGGGCCAGTTATCGACATCGTGAGATGTACGGTAGATCTCTCCTGCGTCCTTCTCAGGATCCTCCAGTCGGTAGTACTCAGCCATCATTCTGGCTTTTAATGAGCTTGAGGATTCTCTCACTCTTGTCTTTCGCGCTGTCTGGGAAGAAGGCGTTGACGATAATGGCCTTGGGCAGGTCCTTTTCCTCAACAGCCTTTAGTTTGGCTCCCTCTTATAGAGAGAAGGTGCCCACGTTTTCCGATAGCCACTTGGCCACTTCGTCCGCACAATTGAGGACCATTCAACCGGCCCTATAAGTGGAGCCCAGGAATTTAGGTTTCACAGAGCTTTCCTCCTGATCCACAATTTTCTGGAGGATAGCCTCTTGAATGGCCTTCATTTGGTCATTCAAGAGGCACTCCTCCGGGTAACCTTAGTGGAGGATCCTCACTTTTTTACCCTCTACCGCTTGTTTAAAGCTGAAACGGACTGTAGCCTTTGGCGCCGTTGAGGTATCTCGGGGCGTTTCAGCACCCGTAGATTACGGCCTTTTTTTGGAAGCAGCTTCAGGCGTTGAGCCGTCGGATCGAGTCCGTTTGGAGCCTTTACCCTCCGGATTAATTGGTTAGACGACTTGAATCCTGGCCTGGTCCTCAGGGATCCCCTGCTTTAGAAGCCATCTTAGCCTTTTTCGCGCAGCCCCGCTGAGGCATTCGTCGCGCAGCTTGAGTCGTTCGACTGACTCATGGAGTTGATCGGTGTCCTCCACGTTGTTGCTGCCTTCTAGGATGGTCGTGGGGGCAGTTGATGCCTCTTTGACTTCCATCTTAGTTGATGCACTCAGAGTGGCATCCCTCTTTTTGTTGTTGTTCCCAGATTCCATTTTTGGTCCCACAAGAAGCTAGGGAAGAGTTGGTCCGCCACGGCAGAGCCCCGCATGCCGCAGTAAGGGACTTTTGAAACTGGAGGTTTCTTGGTCTCCAGAGTCCGCATCCTAGCGGCCGAGCATCCCCTCGGTTACACAACCATAGGCATATGCTGTTCCACCACAGGTTTGGGTGTTTTTTGAGAGGTAGTCTCCTCTAGGTTCAAGCGTTGAAGCTGAGACCCCCTCCACACTGCTCGCGAGACGTGACCACAGACAGTGGGTGGTATGACGGGTGTGGTCCTACAGGAGAAAATCACAGCACCTGGCGTCGTATTCCCTGGTGCAGTACTCATTAGCCACAACAGGACAGCTCGGAACGGGGGATGGTTTCTCGACTTTCTCTGGTCTAGATCCGTGGTGTTTTGCTAGATAGGGGCACCTCGAGGTAGGTTGGGGTTCATCACCCCGCACCACGGTCCTCGGCAGAGAGAGACTAGGACCCTAAGGTGCTGTAGTGCGCAGCATCTGATGTTTGACCTTTACTTTGTTATTAACATTTTTCTTTATTATATTATATGTTTTAATTTTCATTTACTATGATATTTTAAATTAATCTTATTTTTGTATTCCAAATTTGGGCGTATACGTTATTGCGTGAGATAGTAAACACGCGGCATTACACGAAAAATTCAAGCGTATACTTTGACAGGCGAATTTCGCTTCCTATGGACAAAGTTATCCAACGCTTCACTGGTTGTCATCAGTGCCAATGGCTATCTACGAACACGATGGTTGTTTAGAAAATTGTCAATTTCACCGACACGACAACGGGCAATGCTTCCACGGCGGATTTGGCAAACCGTTGGTGACTCATTTCATTCCCGGTAACGGACTGATGACGATTAGAACAGCCACTTGTTATTGCATTGAAAATGACGATTTAAATTAATTTTTTCCTTTTGTAATTCGCTGAAGAGGGCTCCAAAGAAAGCCAAAACGTTCGATTTTTTTAATTCATCATGAATAAATAACTATTTAAACACTGATTGTGTTTTGCGCTCTTATACCCGCGCTGACTCTCACTAGCCTGTTTTAGCCGTTTAATTTGTGTGATTCCAAATTTGTTTTAAATATACAAGATTTATCACAATTATATATAAATTTTCATTGCAATACATTTTGAAATGCACCTCTACGTCACCTATCCGTTTCACCCAGCTCAAGGACCCATGTGGTTTCTCCACTCTCTCAGGATAGACAGAGTGACAATGTGAACGACCCACCTGATGTTCGGTAGGGGCACTCTAAAGAAATGTGGGGGTCGATCATGAAACTTTTTCCCTAAGGCGGAAACGTGAAAAGTGAAAAATTTCTCCATTAACTTCAATGGTAAAGATTTTCACTTTTCACGTTTTCGCCCTAGGGAAAAAGTTTCATGATCGACCCCCTGAACGCTTTTAAGGTGCCTAGGTGCAGCCGGGTGGGGAATGTGAACGCATCCTTAGCTGGGAATCCTGAGGGTGTTTACGATAACTAATCGGATCTCGGATTGGATTGAACAATGGTACTCATCGTAGGTATAGAAAAGTTCCCTAGGCTAATCGGATTGACGATTGCTGTCTCAAATGTAATCCGATTGATGACGAAAGCGTGAAGACCGAGAAGCATGCTTGAAAAGTCTCTTTATTTTTTTAAATAATAACACAAAAAATCAAAGATAAAGTTAAAAAGAATGATTTGAATTTAGATTTATTGTAATTTTTTTGTCTAAACACTGGATTTCGTTTAAATTTCTGTTTGTAAAAATTAATTAATCTATTCTAAAGTTTGTGGTTATATCGGAAACAAATCAAAATTAATAAAACAATTATTAATTATTAGGTACATATTAAAGCATATAATATTTCAAGCATATCATATAGAATTCCTGTTTATTATAAACTCAGTAAAAATAACTTTGAAATTATTCAACTACATTATACATTAATCAATATTAATTTATATGTTAAAAATCAATAATGTATCTGAAAATGTTTTTTTTATTCTTTTCCAGATCGTAAATAAACTTCAACTCCAAGAATAAATAAAAATTACTGGAAAATGGATTGAAAGGGCATTATTGAACATTATCAATTTGTGCTAACTTAAAATTTGTAAAATCTGCTATTCTTTGTTAGTTGTTCATTAGAGAGTAATAATATAAGAACGGAATATACATAAATAAAATTAAAATAATTGTATGCATATATGATGCGTATATTACATTTTTATATTATTACTCTCTAATAAACAACTAATAAAGAAAAGTAGATTTTACAAATTTTAAGTTAGCACAAATTGATATATTGTTCAATAATGCCCTCTTCATATAAATCCATTTTCCAGTAATTTTTATTTATTCATAGAATTGAAGTTTATTTACGATCTGGAAAAGAATAAAAAAAACATTTTTAGAAACATTATTGATTTTTAACATATAAATTAATATTGATTAATGTATAATGTAGTTGAATAATTTCAAAGTTATGTTTACTAAGTTTATAATAAACAGGAATTCTATATGATATGCTTGAAATATTATATGCTTTAATATGTACCTAATAATTAATAATTGTTTTATTAATTTTGATTTGTTTCCGATATAACCACAAACTTTAGAATAGATTAATTAATTTTTACAAACAGAAATTTAAACGAAATCCAGTGTTTAGACAAAAAAAATTACAATAAATCTAAATTCAAATCATTCTTTTTAACTTAATCTTTGATTTTTTGTGTTATTATTTAAAAAAATAAAGAGACTTACTTTTCAAGCATGCTTCTCGGTCTCCACGCTTTCGTCATCAATCGGATTACATTTGAGACAGCAATCGTCAATCCGATTAGGGAAATTTTCTATACTTACGTTGAGTACCATTGTTCAATCCAATCCGAGATCCGATTAGGTATCGTAAACACCCTGAGATGAGCGGTGGGAGCCCCGTGCCTCGTGAAGCTCTTGAATGTTGTAACAAAAGAACATCAGTAACTGATCAGTAACCACCGCTCCTGGCGCCGTTCACTTGCTTGTGTTGCTTAATTGGTGTTGCTAAGGTCACTGTTTCTGATTGTTTTTGCAATCGCAGTACTCAGCATCTTTAATTCATACGTTGAAAAGTTATTTAGTTCGTAAATAAGCACCCTTGATCTGCCATCATCATTTGAGCGGTGCAGATATCTCATCAAATTATATCTTGAACAGAACTTAAAGTCGATCAAGTTTCATCAAGATAGCGGAAAACAAACGTAATGGCATCGAAAGAAGTAAGTTGACATTTTTTCTGAACTACCTTAAAAAGAGATATAGTGGAAACGATGTCATTTTGACATCAAAATCATCAAATTGATATCATCTCGATGTAGGATTACAAACGTCTGGTTTTTCCTGAACGTGTAAAAGAGAGTACACCCCGCGCAAGCACGCTGAAAATTCAGCCGGACGTCTCTAAACGCCCTGACAAAGAGTAGAGGAGATCGAGGCTAGTTGATACAAGGGCAAATTGGCATTGCGTTCAGTTTGTATGTATTTGTGGCGAAAGAAACAATAGAAAAATTATAACAAAATATTGTATATTTATCATATAAAATAGTCAACTCGCTCCTTGTATCAACTAGTTCAGGTATCCCATAGCTTTTTTCCTGGAAAAAGCTGAATGTTTGGTAATCCCATTTCAGTGTCGATTTGATAAGTTATTTCTCTTTGGGACATTAAGGGATCAGACCACTTTGACTGGATCTAAAATAAGCATAAATTAAAAATTTTTTAAAAATTAACTAGTACATATAATTAAGTGATATTTTACAGATACAATGCACACAACATATACTGCAAAATAGTACATTTTCAAAGTAATTGAGGTAAAAAAAATGGTTGCACAAATAATTCTTACATAGCTCATTTACTGCAAAATTTTTCAATATATTTATCCATTTATTTGTAATAAATTTTTTAAGTTCGACATTTTAAGGCAAAAAGTAAATTGCTTTTTTCAAATTAATCTCTTACACAATTTTTAAGAAAAAAAAATCATAGGTAACACAATAGATAATCTTTCTAAGAATATATTTCTGTCAAAAATGATGTCAATTGGACTATCAGTTCTATTCCAGAAAAATTTACATCCATTGTGGCGAAAGAGCTTTGTAAGAATTATTTGTGCAGCTTTTATTTTGAGCTCAATCATTTTGAAAATTTACAATTTTGCAGTACATCTTGTATATAGTGTATCTGCAAAATATCAATTATACACGGTAGTTAATTTTTAAAAAATCTTGAATTTATGCTTATTTTAAATGCCTGGTTAAAATGATCTGACTTCTTAAGTGTGCATTAATAAAACATTAGAAAACTCATAAAATTTTATACAAATGAATCAATACATTTGTGATATTTTTTGATGACGTAACATACAGTTTATGTAACAAAAGAAATTCATATTTTATATAAAATATGTTTTTTACTAGCATATATAATTTGAATATATTATTAAAAATTATTATTGTAAAAAGTCTACTTTAAACAAATCTCTTATTCATATCAAAATTCAAAATGAGACTCAATTTGTGATCAATTTATGACCTATTTATATGCTATGTAATATAAACAAAATTTATGAAATTACACTTATAAAACATAAAATTACACACATTAAAATGCATAAAGTAGAAAATATAAATAAGAAGAGTATTGTAAGATTTCTTATGGTTTTTCGTTAATCTTTGGATTGTATATGTGACTGGTATCTTATTATACATGCATATATAAATCTATTACATTCAACGTTACTGTCCTTACCTTAAAATATTTTAAAAATTTATAAAGTATTTGTTAACATTGTAATTAAAATTTTTATAGTTATTTTGATAAATAATTGCTGAATATTTTTTTTAATGAATTGATTAGAAATGAAGAAACAGAAGTTCTTTAAATATTGGAAATTTTTTAAGAAGAAAAAATCCTTCAAAGATTTCTAACTTTAAAGGTTCAAGAAAGTAAATATTCAAGAAAAAAATAGTGCAGAATTGATGTCTGCAAAAAAATTGAATTATTCAGATCAAAATGACAAATTTTTTAGTAAATTGTTAATAAATCAGGAATTAAAGATGGAATTTGAATATATCTGACATTTTTTAATAATAGAAGAAACTTTTAGAATGTTCTGATGTTAATCATTTTTATTATTTATACATAAATTTTTTCCAGATTTCTGATGAAAAAGAAGTTGAAAATAATGTGAGTCTCCCACAAAAGAAGCAGACAACGTCTTCATTTTTACCTTCGTATTCCAAAAGTTATTCTGAGACAAGCATAGATGTGATTAAATTTGACTATACATGGACAATTAAAAATTTTAGATATTTATGTGATAATTTAAAAATATTAAAGTCTCCATCATTTCCAAAAAGTAATCAATATATGATTCAAATGGAGCTTCCACTTAATTTTCCCAACTTACAAAACTACGATAACCAACGACTACATGTAATAAAGTTATATTTACTTACTGCTGAATCATTTAATGGTACATGTACTACAACTATATCGCGTGCGCGTACCATAGGTTCATCAAATTCTATTTTGGGTTGTATGTCAAATATGAAAATGTTATGTGAATATTCGTTTTATGAGCCTTTTTCTTATACAGATTCACTTACAATTTATTGTAAGTTTCAAATTTGTTATAATTTGAAAAATACTTCTATAAATACATATGACTTATCACCTCCAACAGTATCAAAAGATTTAAAATCTCTTGAAGACTCCACTTGTGACAAGATTAAAAATAAAGAATCCATCACACTTATTTTATCAAATACAAAAACCTATAATATATCAAAAAAATTGTTGTGCGATGCCAGTAATTACTTTAAAAATATATGTATCATGCATGAGGTAGAAGAAAAAGATTTAACAAAGGAATTAAATGCGACGGATATGCCAATTTTCGAAAAAATGTTATTTATTATAATTGGCATACAAACAGTAGAATTGTATGATTATTGTACGGTTACACAATTATTATCAATGGCTGTTAAGTATGATGTACAAACTGTAAAATCATCATGCGAATATTATTTGCTAAGTCACATTAATATTAATAATGCCTTAGAGCTTATGCATCTTACGATTTCGTCTTATGCAAAATTGTTAGAAACGCATTTGATCATTTTTATTAAGCTTCATATGAAAGAAATTTTGAACCCTGGAAACTTAAATGATAAAAGCAAAATAATGCTAAATAAGATAATGAAAGTATTAGAAAAATATGACACATTCCAAAAACATGAAACCATTACTCACTTTAATTTACTAACAGTAGAATCGCATGATGATTGTTAATACCATAATGGATAAGAGATATTTATATCTATTAATATTTGATTCATATAATATTGCAGTCTTAGACTGTAAACTAACAAAACATGATAAAAGTATATTTCTCATTTAATTATGAACATTTTTCTTTTTTTACAAATATAATTTTTAATTGTTATATGCGACAATTTATATGCTAATTACTATTAATACATACTAAAAGAAATTCATGATTTGATATATATGAATGAAACTTATTAGTTATGTTTAACATGATATATGTGTACAAGTTGATTTAAAATAAAAGAATTCTTACATATATCAACTACAGATATTTAAATTTCTATTAGTACTATAGAAGTAAAAATGTTCAGTTATTTTTCTTTAGACCATCTTGTGTCTGTGTAGAGTTAGAATCTTTAGCAATTATAAGAAAGTGAGTTATTAATTTGATACACAAACATGTAATAAGACACACAATATTCAGATCAAAAAAATATAGCTCACATAAAAATTACATCACTTTTTGGTATTGTTTCCGTAAATTCCGTAAATTCAAAATCAAATTCAAGTACATCAGTTTTCGGCATTCCTGTAAATTCAAAATGAAATTTAAATTATAATAATGATTTATTTGGTTCAGGCTCACATAAAAGTACACTATCTTTTGATATTTCCCTAAATTCTGTGAATTCAAAATTAAATTCAAATGCACATATCAGACTCATTTTCAGATACATTGTATAGTAAGCTACAAATTTGAAGTTTATCAACAAGTGTTGTGTAATATTTTATAAATTTATTACCATCTTTAACAATATTAAAACTTTTTGAAAATTTAACCCTCGACGAGTTTGACTTTATGAATGAAAAATTAATTAAATTTATACTCAAGAAAGAACAATATGTTATTGCGAAAAAAATTATTGTGTGCTTCTGACAGTAACTACTTAAGAATATATATATTTATGTCTTACACATAAGGGAGTAGAAAAAGATGTAACAAGTAAATTAAAAATAAATAATGAAATAGAAGCTTTTAAACAGATTTTATTATTTATTATAACTGGTTCACAATTAGTAGAATTATATGATTATAATACGCTTAAAAAATTATTAATAACAGCTGATAAAAATATAAAAATATATGTACCAACCTTAAAATTAACGTGTGAACATTATTTGTTGCGCAAAATTAAAATTAAAAATGCTGTTGAACTTATACAACTTACTTTATTGTACAATGCAAAATTTTTAGAAATGGATTCAGTAAAGTTTATCAAATTTCATATAAAAAAAATTGTGAATACTGAAGAATTTAAAAATCTGTCGCAAAAAGATTCAAATAAGATAATGGAATCAACTATTGAGGAAGTCAACCCTCAGAAATATTTTTTCACCGCCAATAACAAATAGGATATTTACATTAATCAATTTGATCTATGTAATATTGCTAGTAGATATTAATGAATACTGTATGATAACATTTTTTTCATTTATCTAATACTTTTTTTACTACAATTATAATTTTTTATTTTTATATAAAGCATTTATGTAGCAATAAGTTTTAATACAAATTAAAAGTACTTCTTTTAAGTTTATCTGTACGACATTTTTATTACGTTTCACATAGTTTAATTATAATTTTTTTCAAGTTTACAGATTGATCTAAGATAAAAGGAAATAAAAAAATAGAAAATTAAAAATCCTTGTAAACCGAACGTATGTTAACTACAAATGTTTTCTTTTTGTCAGTATTGTATCCGATTATAAATTTTCAATTGTTCTTTAAATTATCCTGAGTGCGTATTATAATGTTAGATCGTTAGATAAAATCTCTTTCAACTAGATTGTTTTTATTAAACGTAAAGATGGTTTTCTGCGTTCGTTTTAAGTTTTTTAATATTGCGATTATTGTAAATGTCAATCCAATAAACATAAATACAGCATGAAATCAACATTTTAAATATTATTTTAATGTTTTTTGTTTATTGCGAATAAAACTGTAGTTAAAATAGAGTAAAATTTATAATTATATTTTAATTGATAAATAAAGAAACTTGTATATTATTTTGTTTTTTATTTATTTTTCAA